>NC_068355.1:139668696-139968696 GCF_020536995.1 Dreissena polymorpha | reverse complement strand
TTTCTTAAGTGGTAAAGGGTTAGAATGTTTTATACACTTATGTTGATATTTCAAGTTTTAATGCCTGAAGGTTTGATCTTTATAACTTGCTAATTAACTTAAAATGTGGTCAACCAATCAATAAGTGTCCTGCACATGTGTCTCCTTCAATGTATTGATGTATTGACTGGAGGAGAATGGTTGATGTTGCATGGGGAAAGATGTATATTGATTGCATTGAGAGAGGGGATGCAGGCTTATCAAGTTAGCATTTTATATAAGAAAGTTTCATTAATATATTTTATTTGTCCAGATTTTTATATAAATGGGCTGCACTCTGTGAAAAGGGGGTTTAATGCATGTGCATAAAGTGTAGTCCCAGATTAGCCCGTGCGGAAAGTCCAGAGGCTAATATTGGACAACACTTTATGCACATGCATTAAACTACTTTTTCACAGAGCGAGGCTCAAATGTATGAAGAAATGAGATGATAAGATGATTATGTTAACTTTGTAGACCACACAATAGTGGCATTGCATGCCATCATTTGCAAGTTTCAACTTTATTTGTGTCACTGCAAAATACCTCAAATATATTTGTCTTTAAAGTTTCACAAATGTGTATTGACAAGATTAATTATGGCTAGGCTTGGCGATATAGCGTTTATTATTTTATTAAGCAGGGGTGTGATTTCTCCTCCTGTCAGGTGTTTTCCTGCCTTTTAATGTCAAACTCATTACACCCCCACTTAACGAAGTTTATGGGGGTATGTAGGAGTGAGCTGTCTGTCGGTCTGTCCGTGTCCGCTCTGTAATTCAAGAAGTTTTCATCCGATCTTCACCAAACTTAGTCAGAAGTTGTATCTAGATGATGTCTAGGCCAAGTTCGAACATGGGCCTTGCCGGGTCAAAAACTAGGTCACGGGGTCACTTAGTGCGTTTTAAACTTTCAGCATGTTGTCCGCTCTCTAATTCAAGTAGTTTTCATCAGAGCTTCACCAAACTTGGTCAGAAGTTGTATCTAGATGATGTGTAGGCCAAGTTCGAAAATGGGTCATGGCAGGTCAAAAACTAGGTCAAGGGGTCACTTAGTGCGTTTTAAACTTTCAGCATGTTGTCTGCTCTCTAATTCAAGTAGTTTTCATCAGAGCTTCACCAAACTTGGTCAGAAGTTGTATCTAGATGATGTGTAGGCCAAGTTCGAACATGGGTCATGGCAGGTCAAAAACTAGGTCACTGGGTCACTTAGTGCTTTTTAAACATTGAGCATGGTGTCAGAGCTCTCCAATTCAAGTAGTTTTCATCCGATCTTCACCACACTTGGTTAGAAGTTGTATCTAGATTATGTGTAGGTCAAAATTAAACATGGGCCATGCAGGGTCAAAAACCAGGTCATGGGGTCACTAAGTGCGTTTTAAACATTGAGCATGGTGTTCGCTGTTTTTTGTGAAGACAACATGCAAAATATTCTGTGTCAATGCGGCATGTGGGGGTATTCGTCACGTCTTTGACAAAGCTCTAGTTTCACAAATAGTTATGAGTCGTGTTCTGAGAAAACCGGGCTCAATACATGTGCGTAAAGTGTTGTCCCAGATTAGCCTGTGCAGTCCGCACAGTCAAATCAGGGACGACACTTTCCGCATAAAATTGATTTTTGGTAAGGAGGGACTTCCTTGAAACTAAAAATACCATAAAAGCGGAAAGTGTCACCCCTGATTAGCCTATGCTGACTGCACAGGCAAATCTGGGACGACACTTTGCGCACATGCATTATGCCCGGTTTTCTCAGAACACGGCTCTTATTAATTTTTATTGATCTATATGCAAATGAAGAGTCTCATTAAATCCTGTAAGGGGGGTGGGGCATTTAACTCTCCTGAGGTGGTTCTTTAATCACACCCCTGTTAAGGCCACATTATCTAGTATCAATATGGAAGTCAATCTGTTTTTATGGTGTCCTTGGTGTTCTTTTCACACTTTATTGTAAAAAATCTGTTTAAGAAAGTTCAATGATACTATATTGTGTAAGAAGAATGATGTCCTTTGACATTCTAATGGGTTTTTTACTTTTCATGTATACAAGTAGGTTATAAATCTTTTTTTCATCATATTTTGCTAGAAAATCTTAAAAATGGAAGAATGGTAAAATGTAAAGTTTTGGAGACTTATTTGGTATGTCAAGTGTGGCTTTGGCTACACAACGTTTACAATATATTGGAGTACAGTTTTTCTCAGTGATTCAGAGTTGACCTTGCAACCTGTTTTGAAGGTCATTTGTAGAAATGGCATGAATAAATCATGGCCAGTATGCTTAGTTGATGAACTCATGTTTTGAACTGTGTACACAAGTGTTTAAACAAGCTACATTAATCTACACTATACACATACTGGATCATCTCTGTGTGTTTGCTTGCAAGGCCATTGTGGACCCACATCCCTCAAGACTTCAAGTGTATTCATTGACAGGTTTTGTTAATATACTAGTATACATACATATATGATGAGGATTTGTACAATTACTACTGTCATGATAGTAGATAACAATACGGATGAGTTTAGAGCTAGTTCGGAAGCATGTAGAAATGTTAAACTGTTTCAATGTTGAAATGACACTGCCTTTCTCTGATATCGTTTGATGAAGATTGTCTTGTGTACACATGGATGGGTATGAACATATACATGGGATTATATGAGAGTTAACATGACTGTGTAAACCTTGTTAGATTGTCTGTGTCGTGGATGCCTAGTATGATGGGACAAGTTGATCACCTGGGAAACATGTTCAGCCACTTCCCTGCATGTATCAGGTTCAAGTCCAAACAGCTGCCAATATTCTTGGATGCAACATCTCGGCTACAGCAAACGAGTGATTTAAAAAGTCTAAAGCTCACGCCTGGAAAAGGTCAGAGTTTATTGGTTGTTTTTGAAGATATGGATTATACTGGAAACTGAATAGGATATTCTTTAATATCAGTGGTCTGTGTTCAGTTTTTAGCTCACCTGTCACAAAGTGCCATGGTGAGCTTATGTGACCGTGTGATGTCCGGCGTGTGTGCGTCCGTGCGTCCGTCAACAATTTGTGTAGACAGTAGAGGTCACAGTTTTCATCCAATCTTTATGAATTTTGGTCAGAATGTTCATCTTGATGAAATTTGGGTTGGGATTGTATTTGGGTCATCTGGGGTCAAAAACTAGGTCATTAGGTTAAAAACTAGGTCACATAATAGGTCAAATAATAGAAAACCTTGTGTAGACAGTAGAGGTCGCAGTTTTTATCCAATCTTTATGAAATTTGGTCAGAATGTTTATCTTGATGAAATCTGGGTTGGGATTGTATTTGGGTCATCTGGGGTCAAAAACTAGGACACTAGGTCAAAAACCAGGTCAAATAATAGATAAACCTTGTGTAGACAGTAGAGGTAACAGTTTTCATCCAATCTTTATGAAATTTGGTCAGAATGTTTATCTTGATGAAATCTGGGTTGGGATAGTATTTGGGTCATCTGGGGTCAAAAACTAGGTCACTAGGTCAAAAACTAGGTCAAATAATAGAAAAACATTGTGTAGACAGTAGAGGTCACAGTTTTCATCCAATCTTAACGAAATTTGGTCAGAATGTTTATCTTCATAAAATCTGGGTTGGGATTGTATTTGGGTCATCTGGGGTCAAAAACTAGGCCACTAGGTCAAAAACTAGTTCAAATAATAGAAAAACCTTGTGTAGACAACAGAGGTCATAGTTTTCATCTAATCTTTATGAAATTTGGTCAGAATGTTTATCTTGATGAAATCTGGGTTGGGATTGTATTTGGATGATCTGGGGTCAAAAACTAGGGCACTAGGTCAAAAACTAGGTCACTTGGTCAAAAACTAGGTCACTAGGTCAAATAATAGAAAAACCTTGTCACAGCTTTCATCCAATCTTTATGAAATTTGGTCAGAATGTTTATCTTGATGAAATCTGGGTTGGGTTTGTATTTGGGTCGTCTGGGGTCAAAAACTAGGTCACTAGGTAATATAATAGAAAAATCTTGTGTAGAAAATAGAGGTCACAGTGTTCATCCAATCTTTATAAAATTTGATCAGAATGTTAATCTTGATGAAATCCGGGTTGGGATTGTATTTGGGTCACCTGGGGTCAAAAACTAGGTCACTAGGTCAAATAATAGAAAAACCTTGTGTAGACAATAGAGGTCACAGTTTTCATCTAATCTTTATGAAATTTGGTCAGAATGTTTATCTTGATGAAATCTGGGTTGAGATTGTATTTCGATAGTCAGGTGAGCGATTCAGGGCCATCATGGCCCTCTTGTTTTTTTTTGTCCCCATGGGTGAAACCCAAGGGGACTTGTGGTTTGCGTTCTGTCTGTCTGTCTTTCAGTCAGTCTGTCTGTCACACTTTTCTGGATCCTTCGATAACTTCAAATTATAACTAAAATGTCTTAATATTTTTTCATGAAACTTGAAACATGGATAGATGGAAATATGGAGATTATGCACATCGTTTCATTTTGTTCTTACGTCAAGAATTCTGGTTGCTATGGCAACAAATATATTTAAAAAAATAATCTGACAATGGTGGAGTTTCACTGGTAGTGGACAATATTGCTTGGCAATCTCTTTTTTAACCAGGTTTTCCAAAGGAAAAAACTGGTTATTAGAGTGGAGAATGTCGGTGGGCGGGCGGGCTGGGCTGGCTGGCGGGCGGAAAAAGCTTGTCAGGGCCATAACTTTGTCGTTCATTGTCAGATTTAAAAATCATTTGGCAGATTTGTTCATCATCATTAGAAGGTGTGTAGCGCGAAAGAATTATGTAGATATCTCCAAGGTCAAGGTCACAAGCTGAGTTTGAAGGTCAAAAATGGCAATAAATGAGCTTGTCCGGGCCATTACTTTGTCGTTCATTGTCAGATTTTAAAAATCATTTGGCTCATTTGTTCGACATCATTAGGCGGTGTGTCGCTCGAAAGAATTACGTCAATATCTCCAAGGTCAAGGACACGATTTGAGTTTGAAGGTCAAAAATGGCCATAAATGAGCTTGTCTGGACCAAAACTTTGTCGTTCATTGTGAAATTTTAAAATCATTTGGCACATTTGTTCACCATCATTAGACGGTGTGTCGCGCGAAAGAATCACGTCGATATCTCCAAGGTCAAGGTCACAATTTGAGTTTGAAGGTCAAAAATGGCCATAAATAAGCTTGTCTGGGCCATTACTATGTCATTCATTGTGACATTTTAAAATCATTTGGCACATTTGTTCACCATCATTGGACGGTGTGTCGCGCGAAAGAATTACGTCAATATCTCTAAGGTCAAGGTCGCCACAACTAAAAATAGTTTGATTTTGAAACAACTATGTAACTATTAACAATCAGTAACAATGCACATTTTGATTTTGAGTTGTCTATTTTTATCAGACTTTTTATGCCCCCGGTAGGGTGGCATATAGCAGTTGAACTGTCTGTCAGTCAGTATGTCAGTGTGTCAGTATGTGTGTATGTCAGTCTGTCCGTCCGTCCGAAAAAAGCCTTTAACGTTGGCCATAACTTTTGCATTATTGAAGATAGAAACTTGATATTTGGCATGCATGTGTATCTCATAAAGCTGCACATTTTGAGTGGTGGAAGTTAAAGGTCAAGGTCATGCTTTAAGGTCAAAGGTAACAAAATAAATAATTCAAAGCGGCGTTCTCATGAAGCTGCACATTTTGAGTGGTGGAAGGTCAAGGTCATCCTTCAAGGTCAAAGGTAATTTTTTTCAAAGCGGCGTTCTCATGAAGCTGCACATTTTGAGTGGTGGAAGTTCAAGGTCAAGGTCATCCTTCAAGGTCAAAGGTCAAAAAAAATTTTTTGATTATATTTATTTCAAAGTGGCACAATGGGGGCATTGTGGTTCTGAAGAACACATCTCTTGTTTTTTCTTATTGAAATCAAGGTCAATTTTACACAAGGGGGTTAACAATACACATTTTGAATTGTCTCCTTTTATCAGACTTTTTTTCAACTGAAAACCTGGTTTTGTGACAATTTTGTCCCTTGTTTTATTTATAGTTTGGGCTAGGGTTTTGAATAAAGAATAGATAAGGATATAATGTTTCTATTATGTGGGCCTTGCTCAGTGAAAAAGGGGTTCTTCATGTGCATAAAGTTATTTGACTGCTTTGAAAAAGATATGAGCATTGCTCTATGAAGAGGGGGTTTAATGCATGTGCGTTTAGTGTCGTCCCAGATTAGCCTGTGCAGTTCTCACAGGCTAATCAGGGACGACACTTTCCACCTAAACTAGATTTTTGCTAAGAAGAGACTTTCTTTTTAAAAAAAATATCATAAAAGCGGAAAGTGTTATCCCTGATTAGCCTGTGCAGACTGCACAGGCTTATCTGGGACTACACTTTACGCACATGCATTAATCCCCCTTTTCACAGAGCACGGGTCGTATGCCATGTGCTATTAACTATTTGAACAAGGTGGCTTTGCTTGTGAACCACTACCCACAAGTAGCTATTTGCAATCATCTGAAACAGACAAATGAATTATTTCCACAAGCCTGAATTATAAACCTCAATCAGGGTAATAATTTTTGTTCAACATACTTGAAGATATAGCAATATGGTTATTGCATATTCTTATAATTATTTTTCATGTACCATACTTTCTTGGCTTATATTTTCCTGATTAAGACACAAGCTGTTGACATTTTTGTAGCCTGATACCCAATCAATAAACTTCCCTATTACAATAATTTGGGTTTAATGTGTCGTGAAAAAGATCTGTATTATATGGCTTCAGAAACACCCAAAGAAAAGGGAAACAAATCAAACAGTTTACCATATTGATCAAGAAGTTGTTACATCTAAAACTGAAAGTTACAAATAACAAGAAAAGAATTTCCTTGCTTGCTCATCAGCCCTCTACCAGGGCTTTTCCCGGGGTCCAATGTGTCTTAGTGGCCGGAAGGCTCTGTTTTGAGGTTTTTGAAATGCCAACCTCTGCATGGATTTGTTTTTTGGCAACATTATTATTGTCTACATATATATGGAAAGATCTGATAATATTTCAGATTATGAAACAGTTTGACCTGACAAGTACTGTGTACAAATTGAAATTGTTGGTAAAAGATCATGGTCACAATACAAATCAAAGGGGATAGATCGTTACACACAATCTCCTTTCCTGGTTTTCTGAAACATAGCAATGACTTGTACTGATATTGAATATTTTTTTATAGTCTGTTGTTTAAGTTGTATTACAGAGAGGATATCTGTTTACCCTATATGACACCAAGTTTTTTTAGCTTTTAGTAACATTCACTTAAGAAGTTTCTCTTAGTATGAGCCACATTCTGGGAAAACAGGGCTTAAGGCATGTGTGTAAAGTGTTGTCCCAGATTAACATGTGTGGTCATCAAATGTTAATCAGGGACAACACTTTCCACCCAATTTGTATTTTTGTTTAAAAGAGACTTCCTTTAAACCAAAAATTATGTAGATGGACAATTCATCTTGATTAGCCTGTGCAGACTGCACAGGCTTATCTAAGACCACACTTCACGCACATGCAATTTTCCCATAACGATGCTCATATAGTTTTAGTCGTTCAGTCTCCCAACGAAGTAATGCATATGAAACTCACAACGTGTATGGAGGCGTGCTGCTGCATGTAATATGTCTCTGTATCTAGTTCTGGATTATGAACTTAAATAGCTGTGGATTTCAGTGAGGTACACTGGGCATTAATTGTTTTGCTGCTTACTTATCTAGATGATAATTGGATTAGATAACAATATCACTTTTGTGTGCCGGGTTAATTCTGATATACATTGGGCTGTGAAGATGCTGTATTTCTGTATTTGAATAGGGGATAGTATTTCATCACTGACTTGTATTACATGGTTAATAATAATGTTCATATGGGAATGTCCATCTACAAACTAGTTTAAAGATGAATTGTCTATCCAGTTTTTTACACAACATTACAAATTATGCCTGTGAAAATCTCTATAAAAATTGAATGAATTATCTTACTATTATGTGATTTTAAACTGAATTTAAACACAATAATTCAATGTTGCTTTTCATTGTTTAATGCAAGGTAAACCTTTCTAAGCAAAGAATTCTCATGAGTTATTAGCATAGCCAGTTTGCCAGCTAATTCTGACTTTAACTTTCTTGGTGTTTGAGTCTGGAAGGTTATATAAGTAAACAACAACAATTCTTGCTATTAGCGGTGGTTGGAAGATGAACACCGTCCCAATCTAGAAGAAGAATATTTTAGCCTCGCTTTTGGAAAATGGTACATAATGCTTGTGCGTGAAGTGTTGTCCCAGGATAGCCTGTGCAGGCAGCACAGGCTTATTAGGGACAACGCTTTTCTGATCTTGTTTTCAAAAAGGAAGTCTTGTCTGAGATAAAGATCTAGTTGAAGCAGAAAGTGTCATCCCAGCTTGCACACATGCTATATTAATAGTGGCCAACACTTTATCGACATGTATTAAGGCCAGAGTTTTTTATCTTCTGTTTAACGGGAGCGCCATATCCAATTTTTCAAAAAATAAAATAAAATTAAAATGGAAAAAAATAATTTTATTTTTTATTTTTTCCTCCGCATCCAACAAAAAGTGTTCTTTAAAAAAAAGATATTAGTGTATTTTAGCCTTGGCTGTTTTACAAAACAATGCTGTGTTTACAAAACAAATAACTTTGAAAACACCCCGAAGTCTGAACATTTTATCGGCGAAAAAGTATGTCCGAATATAGTACTCATCCGAAAAATAGGTTGGTGTTACATCCTGTTTTTTGTTTATCGGATGAAATTCATTTCGCCCTAATTTTCAAGTAAATCCATAACAAACAATACCTGTAAAGCAACCTCCCATTTAAATTCCAGCAAACACAATTTATTTCCTCACACCCGATAAAAATAAATACAAATAATCCAATAAAGTTAAGTCTCCAATAGTTTTCACACATTGCATCCTCTATGGAGCTAATGTATTAATGCTGTATCTGAAGTACTGCATGCTGCCGGTAACGTAGTATTGATCAATGCCTTTTGGCCATTTGCCACCTGCTGAGGTGTTACAGTTTACAGTTTTAACTCCTAGAAATCGGCCCCAATATCAAAGACCTTTGATGTCAACCGACAGCATTGACAGCTTGTTTTTTGAGGGATTGGTTTAATTGACCTCATTTGGTAACACTGTTGTGATTGTCAAAGACTTGTGTATGTAAATGTTTTTATTGTTGTTTCTACTGGAATTTGAGTATAGGGTAATTATAATGTTTTAATTAGAAGACAAAATAAATATTAAATATTTATGAATAATACCAAATTACCCCCCCCCCCCAAAAAAAAATAAACACTTTCTTTTTTTAATTGTGGGGTGGATGGGTAGTGTATGTAAATACAATTTATATTAAGCACTTTCATGCACACTTGAATGCAGTAAGAGGGTTGTTTATTGTGTTGTTTTCTTTATACTTGATTGTTGATTTAATTAACTATAAAGTGGATTGAATAAGCAGGATTCATAATGCACATCTTGTATTCAGTAATTTTAAAGGGTAAACACTAATGCAAATAATTACAAGATAAAACAAAAAAAAACAAGACTTCTCCTTATTTCTCCTGACTTCTCCCTAAAAAATGCCAGTCAAGACAGAAGTCACTTCTCCCTAAGATTTGACCCTAGGCCGACCCCCGTAAAACTGTCAATAAGCTGTAATTGTTCTTACTATTAGCTCACCTGAGCAGGAATGCTCATGGTATGCTGTTGTGATTGACACCATCTGCTTTTTCAACAGTTTGTGTGTCCTCAAAAGTTTGCTTAAACATTTAACTTCTTTTCATGTTTTTAAACTTTTTTGAGACCCCTCACACTTTAAACTGACTGGACACTGTGTGGCAATACCAGGCAAGTTTACAGGTAGTTATTTTTACTGTTTTTAGTAACTTCCAAAAATTAAAAATACATTTTTATGTCCCCCACTATAGTAGTGGGGGACATATTGTTTTTGCTGTGTCTGTTGGTTGGTTGGTCTGTTGGTCTGCGCCAACTTTAACATTTGCAAAAACTTTTGCAATATTGAAGATAGCAACTTGATATTTGGCATGCATATGTATCTCATGGAGCTGCACATTTTGAGTGGTGAAAGGTCAAGGTCATCCTTCAAGGTCAAAGGTCAAATATATGGGTCAAAATCACTCATTTAATGTACACTTTTGCAATATTTCAATATAATTCAAGATAGCAACTTGATATTTGGCATGCATGTGTATCTCATGAAGCTGCACATTTTGAGTGGTGAAAGGTCAAGGTCAAGGTCATCCTTCAAGGTCAGAGGTCGAATATATGTGGCCAAAATCGCTCATTTAATGAGTACTTTTGCAATATTGAAGAAGGCAACTTGATATTTGGAATGCATGTGTATCTCATGGAGCTGCACATTTTGAGTGGTGAAAGGTCAAGGTCAAGGTCATCCTTCAAGGTCAAATATATGGGTCAAAATTGCTCATGTAATGTCACTTCTGCAGTATTGAAGCTAGCAATTTTATATTTGACATGCATGTGTATCTCATGGAGCTGCGCATTTTGAGTGGTGAAGGGTCAAGGTCATCCTTCAAGGTCAAACGTCATATACGGGGACATTGTGTTTCACAAACACATCTTTTATTATGCTTTATTTTTATTTATTTTTTCTACAAAACTTTTTTTAAGGTTTTATTTTTATTTTTTTCCCTCCTCCTACTCAAACTTAAAAAAAAAATCCGGTTAAACAGAAAATAACTCTGGCCTAAGCTCAGTTTTCCCAGAACAAGGCTTATAAGTGCTTGGAAGATGAACAGTATAGAACACTGCCTCAGTCTATAGAGAAGATTCAAGAATATATTTAATCAGGAGTGTGATTTTTCTGCGGATCCGCGGATTTCCGCGGATCGGGTTGTCCCGGAGGTCACTTCTGAGATTCGCGTTAATTCGTTTTAAAAAATGTGGGGGAGAGGGGCTACCACCGATTCTACGGACGTATTTTATAAGCGGTCCGAAATATCAGTGGCCTGCGAAATCTCTCCGCATTTTACACTGTTGATTCTGTCTAAGCATTTTTAAAACGAGCGATATAATTGGCTGTCGTTTCCTAATCTTCCAATTAAAATCGTTTTCTTAAAATGCGCTCAGCTGATTTGTTTGCAAATGGCGCCTTGTGAAGAGAAAATTAAGATTACTGAAATGACAAATAGCAATCGAATAAACGACTGACATCACCTAGTCTGATAGGAATAATGAAATGTGTTTGTCAACAAAAAGACTACATTTTAGATACAAGCAACACATATTTTGTTAAGAAATGTGCCCACTGAATTTGTGTCACGGAAACCACTGTTTGCAAATTGGAGTTTAGTCTACTCGCAAAGTAAAACAAGAAGAGTATCCTTCGAACATGGAAATAGACAAACATGATTTGATTTATATGTCTGTGGGTCTGTGTATAATCAGATGCATATGCATATTCTGCTTTATTATGTTTGTCACGCTGTTCAGTTAACTGAAATAGCGTTGAACTGAGTGAAGATGTGAAATGCAAGATATTGAAAGGTAAACAAATTAAATATATTAATTTAACTCAGTTAATACATCATTAACACAAGAAGAACACTTAAAGGGATCTTTTCACGCTTTGGTTAATTGACAAAATTGAAAAAAGTTGTTTCAGATTCGCAAATTTTCGTTTTAGTTATGATATTTGTGAGGAAACAGTAATACTGAACATTTACCATGGTCTAATATAGCCATTATATGCATCTTTTGACGATTTTAAAACCAAAAAATTATAAAGCGTTGCAACGCGAAACGATTGAATAATTTGGAGAGTTCTGTTTTTGTCGTTAAATTTTGTAAACTACGAAGATTGCTTATATAAGGTATAAAATACATCAAGTATGTGTACTCGGCGGAATAGCTCAGTAGGCTAAAGCGTTTTTACTTCAGGACTCTGGCAGGACTCCAGAGGTCACTGGTTTGAAACCCGGTCCGGGCAATGTTCTTTTCCTTTTTATGCCCCCCTTCGAAGAAGAGGGGGTATATTGCTTTGCTCATGTCGGTCCGTCGGTCCGTCGGTCGGTCTGTCTGTCGGTCCGTCCACCAGGTGGTTGTCAGACGATAACTCAAGAACGCTTGGGCCTAGGATCATGAAACTTCATAGGTACATTGATCATGACTCGCAGATGACCCCTATTGATTTTGTGGTCACTAGGTCAAAGGTCAAGGTCACGGTGACCCGAAATAGTAAAATGGTTTTTGAATGATAACTCAAGAACACATATGCCTAGGATCATGAAACTTCATGGGTAGATTGATCATGACTTGCAGATGACCCCTATTGATTTTGAGGTCACTAGGTCAAAGGTCAAGGTCACGGTGACCCGAAATAGTAAAAAAATAGTTTCCGGATGATAACTCAAGAACGCATTCGCCTAGGATCATGAAACTTCATGGGTAGATTGATCATGACTCGCAGATGACCCCTATTGATTTTGAGGTCACTAGGTCAAAGGTGAAGGTCACGGTGACCCGAAATAGTAAAATGGTTTTCGGATGATATCTCAAGAACGCATATGCCTAGGATCATGAAACTTCATCGGTAGATTGATCATGACTTGCAGATGACCCCTATTGATTTTGAGGTCACCAGGTCAAAGGTCAAGGTCATGATGACCCGAAATAGTAAAATGATTTTCGGATAATAACTCAAGAACGCTTTTGCCTAGGATCATGACACTTCATAGGTGCATTGATTGTGACCCGCAGATGACCCCTATTGATTTTCAGGTCACTAGGTCAAAGGTCAAGGTCACAGTAACAAAAAACATATTCACACAATGGCTGTCACTACAACGGAGGGCCCATATGGGGGGCATGCATGTTTTACAAACAGCCCTTGTTTTAATTTTATTCTTGATTTTTTACTGATGGCTTTTACGATCCAATGTTTACATTTATCGATATAAAGCTTTTAATGAATAATGAAAAAATGCCAAAATCTGTGAAAAGGCCCCTTTAAGTGTGTTTGTTTATATTTAGTCCATTAACTGTAATTCAATACATTGAAAAACTGCTGCTATTGATCACAATAAATTCTAACTTAACTGTTTACTTTGCATCCTCAGTATGTTAAATGTGAAGTTTAACAGGTTTTTATAAAGAAATATTGTTATGAAGTTCAAGAAGTTGTTTATTTTAATGTCTGTTTTAAGGTTTGTCATTGCGTTATGCGCGCCATTCGCGTAGTCAAAATCAGTTGACAGAATTTTCCTCCCCTCTGACTTTGCCTCAATCACACCCCTGTTAATGGCAATATCATAAGAGTGTAACTCTAAATATTTCATTCACCATCACAAACAGTACTTTAACTTAATAAACTTAAATAAACATACAGCATTGTTTTCTTCACAAGTTAAGAATGAAGCAATTATTTTGATCACGAGTACAATTGTCATTATTACAAACTAAGTTGTTGTGTATCACATTATGAAAACGTTACATTTTGTAATTACTGCACAGGTTCTATAACTCATTGACTCAACATCAAGTGCTAGTTCAGACTTTATTGTTTAGTTACTTCCCTTTGAGAGTAAATTCTTGAAATATGCAGTAAAACTTCTGAAAATAATGTGGCATAAATGATAAATGGTGTATCCAAAGATATACAATTGATAAAACCCAGTGATAAGTTATGAAGACAGTTACAGTGCTGGGATTGTTGTTATGGCCTGTTTGAGAGATTAAACTCAAACTGTACAACTGACATGTAGAGTGTGTGCATCTACTGTGGACTGTCACATGATTTGATTGTGATATCTATATTTAGAACATCATTTTAACCCATGTGATAAATTTACTTTAATGTTATTGTGTTGTTGAGAAGAGCTGTGGATGAAGTTCTTTAATGTTTATTTGACAATATAAACACTAAACAGGTTTGTTAAAAAAGTTTAAACTTTGTGGTAAATTTGAATATAAACTGTGTTCATTTGATGTAATAGATTTATTTTCAGTAGTTTAAGTCTTATTGTAATCCAAATTGTGACTATGCTGTACATCTTGTCAGGTGATATTTATGTGGTGATTATGAACACATGCAGGGTGTTTACTGGACTGGTATATATCACTACACCTGGCTGGCATATAGGTACACATGATAGGAGCCTGTTTACCTATTGTACTCCACACAGCTTGTCATAGTTGATGTGTCTATCTGGGCATGCATTGAGAAGTGGCAGTCAGTTGTTTCGGAGTATTACTCTGCATGGGAGAAACTTGCAAGCTCTCTTTCGGAATTACCATTTGTCTATACATTATTGAGTTGCTTTTGGATATAAAGTGGAAGCAATATTAGATAGGAATATCGGTATAAATGTCAACTTGTATTGAAGACCAATATTGGGTGTTTTTCATGGTGGAATGTGGAAAAGCCATGGCGAAAGAGTACATACATGAATGTGCTGTGTTTTAGAGTCCATGTCAGCCAGTCTTTATGACACACTTGCAGTTGCTAGAAGGCGCAGGTAATTGTATGGGGGTCGCGTGCAATTTAGTTTAAAACTGTATATTTTAGCTTGATTGCATCGAAATGAATGAAACTACTTTTAGATTCCTCTCTCAGGGTAGAACCAGTTACTGAAATAAGTTCAAGTCCTGCAGTGGTAAATTTTGAACAGGGCTTGCTCAGATTCTGGTGTTTCTATAAGCAGGCCTGTGCAATTTTCTTGGTTTCATGAAGTTTCTTGGTTTCATATAATATTATAAGAATTCTGGCGTACTTGGATGAAATGGTAATATTTTTGATTGATGAAAAGTTTGATATACTTTGAAAGACTAAAGCAACTTTATAATACACTGAACTTTTATTTTCAGATCAGGGTTTGGTTGTGGGTGATTTTTTTATCATTTCACTTTTTGGAAAATTTGATACGAGGATTCATTTAAACAATTTATATTAAACATTTGCCTTAGTTCAATACATCAGCAAGCTAAATGTTCAATTTTAAGTGTGAAAAACAAGTAAATAAACATAGTGGAACAGGGCAGCTGCTGTGTGAATCTGGATTCTCTCTTGGCGTACATGTCTCCAGTATTGTGTGAACCTTTTTATCCCTACGTTTTTCTGTCCGTCCTGGCCACCTGCTCCTCCGACACTTTTAGCACTAGAACCTTGAAACTTACATACATGGTAGCTATGAGCATATGTGCGACGGTGACAGTGATGGAATTTTGATCTGACCCCTGGGTCAAAAGTTATGGGGGTTGGGGCGGGGCCAGGTCAGAGATTTTCACTCATTTTTATACGCCCGTATAAAATACGGGACGTATTATGTGAAACCCCTTGGCGGCGGGCGGGCGGCGGGCGGCGGGCGGCGGGCGGAAGGCATCACTTTGTCCGGACTCTAATTCAAATTGTATTCATCCGATCTTCACCAAACTTGGTCAGCAGTTGCATCTAGTTGATATCTAGGCCAAGTTCGAATATGGGTCATGCCGGGTCAAAAACTAGGTCATAGGGTCAATAAGTGCATTTTCAAAGGGGCCACTTTGTCCGGACTCTAATTCAAATTGTATTCATCCGATCTTCACCAAACTTGGTCAGATGTTACATCTAAATGATATCTAGGTCAAGTTCAAATATGGGTCATGCCGGGTCAATAACTAGGTCTCGAGGTCACTTAACGCATTTCAAGCATTGAGCATGGTGTCCAAAACCTGTTGTCCGGACTCTAATTCAAATTGTATTCATCCGATCTTCACCAAACTTGGTCAGCAGTTGCATCTAGTTGATATCTAGGCCAAGTTCGAATATGGGTCATGCCGGGTCAAAAACTAGGTCATAGGGTCAATAAGTGCATTTTCAAAGGGGCCACTTTGTCCGGACTCTAATTCAAATTGTATTCATCCGATCTTCACCAAACTTGGTCAGATGTTACATCTAAATGATATCTAGGTCAAGTTCAAATATGGGTCATGCCGGGTCAATAACTAGGTCTCGAGGTCACTTAACGCATTTCAAGCATTGAGCATGGTGTCCAAAACCTGTTGTCCGGACTCTAATTCAAATTGTATTCATCCGATCTTCACCAAACTTGGTCAGCAGTTGCATCTAGTTGATATCTAGGCCAAGTTCGAATATGGGTCATGCCGGGTCAAAAACTAGGTCATAGGGTCAATAAGTGCATTTTCAAAGGGGCCACTTTGTCCGGACTCTATTTCAAATTGTATTCATCCGATCTTCACCAAACTTGGTCAGATGTTACATCTAAATGATATCTAGGTCAAGTTCAAATATGGGTCATGCCGGGTCAATAACTAGGTCTCGAGGTCACTTAACGCATTTCAAGCATTGAGCATGGTGTCCAAAACCTGTTGTCCGGACTCTAATTCAAATTGTATTCATCCGATCTTCACCAAACTTGGTCAGCAGTTGCATCTAGTTGATATCTAGGCCAAGTTCGAATATGGGTCATGCCGGGTCAAAAACTAGGTCATAGGGTCAATAAGTGCATTTTCAAAGGGGCCACTTTGTCCGGACTCTATTTCAAATTGTATTCATCCGATCTTCACCAAACTTGGTCAGATGTTACATCTAAATGATATCTAGGTCAAGTTCAAATATGGGTCATGCCGGGTCAATAACTAGGTCTCGAGGTCACTTAACGCATTTCAAGCATTGAGCATGGTGTCCAAAACCTGTTGTCCGGACTCTAATTCAAATTGTATTCATCCGATCTTCACCAAACTTGGTCAGCAGTTGCATCTAGTTGATATCTAGGCCAAGTTCGAATATGGGTCATGCCGGGTCAAAAACTAGGTCATAGGGTCAATAAGTGCATTTTCAAAGGGGCCACTTTGTCCGGACTCTATTTCAAATTGTATTCATCCGATCTTCACCAAACTTGGTCAGATGTTACATCTAAATGATATCTAGGTCAAGTTCAAATATGGGTCATGCCGGGTCAATAACTAGGTCTCGAGGTCACTTAACGCATTTCAAGCATTGAGCATGGTGTCCAAAACCTGTTGTCCGGACTCTAATTCAAATTGTATTCATCCGATCTTCACCAAACTTGGTCAGCAGTTGCATCTAGTTGATATCTAGGCCAAGTTCGAATATGGGTCATGCCGGGTCAAAAACTAGGTCATAGGGTCAATAAGTGCATTTTCAAAGGGGCCACTTTGTCCGGACTCTATTTCAAATTGTATTCATCCGATCTTCACCAAACTTGGTAAGATGTTACATCTAAATGATATCTAGGTCAAGTTCAAATATGGGTCATGCCGGGTCAATAACTAGGTCTCGAGGTCACTTAACGCATTTCAAGCATTGAGCATGGTGTCCAAAACCTTTGAACGGGCGTATTTTGTGACAGTTTGGCACTCTTGTTTAATTTTATATTACATTAACTTCTTCATTTCTGTACCTATTTACTTCAAATTGATACTGAGCCTCTCTTATGACAATACGGTCAATCTCAACTATGCGTGGCCCCATTACCAACCCTTGGGCGCCCTGGCCACATATGCCACGCCCACCCAAAATTGTCTTTTACTATAAATTCTTCATTTCTACACAGAGTCACTTCAAATTGATACTGAACCTCTCTTATGACTTTACGGTCAATCTCAGCTATGCATGGCGCCATTACCAACCCTAGGGCACCTTGCCCACATAGGCCACGCCCACATAGGCCACGCCCACCCAAAATTGCCTTTTACTATAATTTCTTCATTTCTACACCGATTCACTTCAAATTGATACTGAACCTCTCTTATGACAATACAGTCAATCTCAGCTATGCATGTCCCCATTACCAATCCTGGGGCCCCCCCGCCCACATAGGCCATGCCCACATAGGCCACGCCCACCTAAAATTACCTTTTACTATTATTTCTTCATTTCTACACCGATTCACTTCAAATTGATACTGAACCTCTTTTATGACAAGACAGTCAATCTCGACTATGCATGGCCCCATTACCAACCCTGGGGCGCCCCAGCCACCACCCAAAATTGCCTTTTACTATAATTTCTTCATTTCTACACCGATTTACTTCAAATTTATACTGAAACTCTCTTATGGCAATACGGTCAATCTCAACTATGTATGGCACCATTACCAACCCTGGGGCGCCCCGCCCATAATGGGCCACACCCACCCAAAATTGTCTTTATCCCCACGCTTTTTGAAAAGCGTGGGGATATTGTGGTTATCTCTGCTGTCTGTCCGTCCGTCCTGGCCACTATCTCCTCCTACACTATTAGCACTAGAACCTTGAAACTTACACACTTGGTAGCTACAGGCTTTTTCCGCTCCATTTTGGGAATACGCCACACTGGAATTTTGGGAATTTCGCGTCATGAAAACCCCCATTTTGGGAAAAAATTTATTCGCAAAATTGGCTCAATTGGGAAAAATTATTGCATGTAAATAGTGTTTCTTATATTTTAAAGAAGCCGTTAACTGGTAAATAACGACTATTTTGATAACTTATTATTAAAATTTTACAAAGTATTGTTGCGAGCCAACTGTTCCGTATTCTTGTCAGGAATAGTTCAATAATAGTTCAATAATAATAATGTGGTTTTTACGCTTATTTACTAAAACGAGGAAAACAAGTCATTTTAAAACTTCATTAATCTTTTATTCTTTAATGTCGAAATTCATAGAAGTTATATTTTCATTAACACAACGTAAACATTAACAGTGTAAATTTCTTAACGGTTCAAATACACCACACAATACGATGATTTCTCAGAAATAAGTCAAATATTTTAAACAATTCTCTCACGCAAGTGTCAAACACTCATTCACCACAAGAGTATACGTTTTAAATAAATAAACAATCTTTAATATATTAATATAAGATATCTTTGTTGGGTTAAAGTCTATTGTTTAGTTACAGTAGCAATTAATATGAATTTAGTTTATATTAAGTTTTTCTTACAAGTTTCTGAATATTTAATAAAAGATGTTATGCCCTTGATGTTATGGCCTGACTGAATTACTTAATAAAGTTCCTGGAACCTTAAATACTCGAGCGACCCAAAAGGTTGATCAATGCCCAGTTTTTATGGCCCGACCAAGAATTCTTGGTCGCCTGCCCCAAAATTACTGGTCATGTACCCAAAATAAATGGTCATTGCCCCAAAAAATGGGTCAATGACGTCGATTAACCACAAAAAGTGGTCATGAACGCTCGAAATGCATTGAAATGACATCACGCCAAAAGACACCGCCATATTGGATTTTGAACAAAAATTTATGTAAAACAATCTATGGGCGCTTAGAAAGATGGATACACCACTTTAAACAAGTATTTAACAGAGATTACATCATATCTAAAAATAACCTGTTTCATGCTTAGTTCACTGCAGACAATAGTTCAAACCTGACCATAATGCAACGCGACAAATGGCTGCGACCAGATCAGAAATAAGAATGGTCTGACAATAAGGCCACATTTAAAATATTGTTGGTTTGCCCTTTACCGACCCTAGATTTTACAGGTGGGTAGGTAGATAGGAAAATTATTTTATTTTATTTGAGAAATTATATTTTTAATACACTAATAGTCTAAGAATATTTAAAACACTGTTATTAAAGCACTGTTGCAGTGTACGAAGCCCTATGTAGCTTAACCACATCTTGTTTGCTGTGTTCTTGCATATATTAATATCAAATGCATGCTTGTGTGTTATTACATCAAATATTTATTCAATAAATGATGTTCATTGCTCAAATACATTTGTAATTATTTAACTGCAGTTAGTTTCAGTGTGTGGGTATATTTACGCTTTAAACATATATACTCGAGTGTTGGCGATGTATTTAGCTAAGAGTAATTAATATATTAAATAAGTTTACCTTTAAATATCAATTTCACTAACATGCCGTTACAGTAAAATGTATAGAATGGCAAACATAATAAAGCAGAATATGCACATAAATCTGATAAAACACAGATCCACTTACATATAAATCGAATCATGTTTGTCTATTTTTGCATTTTCGAACGATAATTCTGTAACTGTTAGATGTATTTTTCATCGCGAGAAGACTGCATTCCGATTTTCAAGCACTTGTTCTGTGACACAGGAACTTAAAAATTTTTTTTTGGTCCTTATATATATATATAATAAGAGTATATATATAAGGACCAAAAAATTTGTTTCAAGTATCTGTGTTCTGTGACATTCAGTACATACATTTCCAAAAAAATAGTTTTATTTGTATTTAAAACATACACTCCATCGTAGAATGACACGCGATTTTCATTAATCCATACTAATTATATGACGTCAGCCGTTAATTCGATAGTTATTTGTCCATTTCATTGAGCATCGTTATTTCTTTTTATTGTCTGCCATCTTGGATCACGTAAACAACATGAGTGCAACGAACGTAAACTCGTATATGTCCGACTACTATTGCGATCCAATAGTTAAGTATGATGTCGTTCATCGAGACGCCATTTTTACGGAACACCACTGACCGCGATGCCGGTTATAGACGCTTGCATTACTGCGCATTCTGGGGCATATGAAATTCCAACCATCAGAGCGACCTAGATCGGTCAGGGGCGATAAGAATGGCCAGGGATATAAATACGCGCACAAATAGATATTGCAGTCGGCTCTAATATGATTGGCGAAAAAAAACGAAAATAAAAAAAATATGTTTTCAGAAATCGCAATAAATTTTATTGGTCGGGGGGTAAAAAGTGGGTCGGTCGGTAAAGGGCAAACAAACTTAATTTTAATTTAGGCCTAACCTACGAAAATGTACTCATTTATGCATATTAAAATAGATATACGACGAAGATGACAAGGTATGATCACTTAACATCATGTTAGTGCAATACGTGTGAACACACTTAGATATAATGACATAAAATCGAAGATCAAATGCAGTAACAACAACAACAACAGTGGACTTTGCATTAAACGGATGAAATGATTTTAAACAGCTATGTCTTTTGTTTGTATGATGCTCTGTGAAATGAACCAGTTCACATGCAAATTAAATTATGGCTGCTTAAATATTCAACACATGATTTATATTCATAATATGTATAAACAAATGTTAGGTACATTTGATGTTCCTATATGCAGGGCATATCAGTATTATGAACATGTGAGATAAGTGCAGGTTTTTAAATCTGAATTTGGGGAAAAGGCCTGGCCTTTTTTGAGGTGAAAAAAATCGTGCGAAGCGCCGGATTTTGAGGAAAATAAGGAAAGTCTTAAATAATCATTAACATATTTTACAGGTTTTAAAACAAATTCAAGGCAACAGATAATTTAATTATGCAACACTTTCTATTTTCTACACCGGATCAGGTTTACTTATATATTTTAAGGTAAAAAAAAAAAATTTTTTTTTTTTTGGAATTGGGAATTTTTTTTCAATTGGGAAAAAAACAACCAGATTTGCATTGGGAATGGGGCTGAATTTCGGACCCGTGGCATAGGGCGGAAAAAGCCTGAGCTATGAGCATATGAGCGACTCTGCTCTATTTGGAATTTTGATCTGACCCCTGGGTCAAAAGTTATGGGGGTTGGGGTGGGGCTGGGTCAGAGATTTTTACTCATTTTTATGTCCCCCACTATAGTAGTGGGGGACATACTGTTTTTGCCCTGTCTGTTGGTCTGTTGGTTGGTTGGTTGGTCTGTTGGTTGGTTGGTTGGTTGGTTTTCGCCAACTTTAACATTTTGCAATAACTTTTGCTATATTGAATATAGCAACTTGATATTTGGCATGCATGTGTATCTCATGGAGCTGCACATTTTGAGTGGTGAAAGGTCAAGGTCATCCTTCAAGGTCAGAGGTCAAATATATGTGGCCAAAATCGCTCATTTTATGAATTCTATTGCAATATTGAAGATAGCAACTTGATATTTGGCATGCATGTGTATCTCATGGAGCTGCACATTTTGAGTGGTGAAAGGTCAAGGTCATCCTTCAAGGTCAGAGGTCAAATATATGTGGACCAAATCACTTATTTTATGAATACTTTTGCAATATTGAAGATAGCAACTTGATATTTGGCATGCATGTGTATCTCATGGAGCTGCAAATTTTGAGTGGTGAAAGGTCAAGGTCATCCTTCTAGGTCTAATATATGGGTCAAAATTGCTCATGTAATGTAACTTCTGCAACATTGAAGCTAGCAATTTTATATTTGACATGCATGCATATCTCATGGAGCTGCACATTTTGAGTGGTGAAGGGTCACGGTCAAGGTCATATTTCAAGGTCAAACGTCATATAGGGGGACATTGTGTTTCACAAACACATCTTGTTTAAGGTTATTTGACTAAAATTTCTTCATTTCTACACCGATTGTCTTCAAATTGATACTGAACCTCTCTTATGACAATACAGTCAATCTCAACTATGCATGGCCCCATTACCAACCCTGGGGCGCCCCGCTCACATAGGCAACGCCCACCCAAAATTGCCTTTTACCATAATTTCTTATTTCTACACCGATTTACTTCAAATTGATACTGAACCTCTCTAATGACAATATGGTCAATCTCAACTATGCATGGCCCCGTTACCAACCCTGAGGCGCCCCGCCCACATAGGCCACGCCCACCCAAAATTGCCTTTTACTATAACTTCTTCATTTCTACACTGATTCACTTCAAATTGATACTGAACCTCTCTTATGACAATGCGGTTAATCTCAACTATGCATGGCCCCATTACCAACCCTGGGGCACCCCGCCCACATAGGCCACGCCCACCCAAAATGGCCTTTTACTATAATTTCCTTATTTCTACACCGATTCACTTAAAATTGATACTGAACCTCTCTTATAACAATACAGTCAATCTCAACTATGCATGGCCCCATTACCAACCCTGGGGCGCCCCGCCCACATAGGCCACCTAAAATTGCCTTTTACTATAATTTCTTCATTTCTACACCAATTCACTTCTAATTGATACTGAACTTCTTTTATGACAATACGGTCAATCTCAACTATGCATGGCCCCATTACCAACCCTGGGGCGCCCCTGGGTCAAACATGCGGCATGGGGATACGCGTCGGCCTCTGCCGCGCCATTTCTAGTTAATTATGAATTTACATTCTATGCTCAATGTTGCCATGGAGAATGCTGCACCCTGTCAATGTATGTGGAAAATACTAATAAGATAGTATAGCTTGCCAGGCTTTTTCCGCCCCATGCCACGGGTACGAAATTCGGCCCCATTCCCAATGCAAATCTGGTAGTTTTTTTCCCAATTGAAAAAAAAAATTCCCAATTCCAAAAAAAAAAAAAAAAAAAAAAATTTTTTTTTTTTTTTTTACCTTAAAATATATAAGTTAACCTGATCCGGTGTAGAAAATAGAAAGTGTTGCATAATTTAAGAATCTGTTGCCTTGAATTTGTTTTAAAGACTGTAAAATATGTTATTATTATTTAAGACTTTCCTTATTTTCCTCAAAATCCGGCGCTTCGCACGATTTTTTTCACCTCAAAAAAGGCCAGGCCTTTTCCCCAAATTCAGATAAAAAAACCTGCAGTTATCTCACATGTTCATAATACTTTGTAAAATTTTAATAATAAGTTATCAAAATAGTCGTTATTTACCAGTTAACGGCTTCTTTGAAATATAAGAAACACTATTTACATGCGATAATTTTTCCCAATTGAGCCAATTTTGCAATAATTTTTTTCCCAAAATGGGGGTTTTCACGACGCGAAATTCCCAAAATTCCAGTGTGGCGTTTTCCCAAAATGGAGCGGAAAAAGCCTGCTTGCTTACTTAGTCATTTTATGGTATTATATGTGCTGTTCTATACATACTGCGTTGCAAATCTAAATTAAGCTATGGATGCTTTATCATAGTGAGTAACATAATTCCGGTGATCTAATTAAACAGTTTTCCTTATGTTGATAGCTTGTTGATTAAGAACTTCTGAGTGTTTGTGTAGTCAAGTTTTTTGTTGTTGGTTTAAAAAAATATATGGGCCTTGCTCTGTAAAAAGGGGGTTTAATGTATGTGCGTAAAGTGTCGTCCCAGATTAGCCTGTGCAGTCCGCACAGGCTAATCAGGGACAACACTTTCAGTTTGTATGGTATTTTTCGTTTGCAGACAGTTTCTTCTGAGCAACAATCCAGTAAAGGCGGAAGTGTGATCCTTGATAAGCCTGTGAAGACTGATCAGGCTTATCTATAGGATTACACTTTACGCGCATGCATTCAACCCCCTTTTGCAGAAGAAAAAACATGTTTGCATCATCAATCCTAAATGTCAGGCTAGCTGAAATACACTCTCTGGTGGATTTGTTTCCAAAATCAAGGCTGATTGTTCTGTAACCTTGGTTAGTGCATTATGATTTTTGAAGTTAGTTTTGAAGGAGCATTATGCCTTGAGATTATTGAGATATATCATGTTCATACTTCATACACTAATAATTATTCCTTTAGTGGTGTAGCAAGAGGGTATAGGTTCACACCGGGTCTGTCCAGGTTTAGCCCCTGTCTGTTTGTCTGTCAGTCCGTCCGTCCATCCCTCAGAATCTTGATCATGGTATAACTCAAAAGTCCCTAGCTACGTTTATGAAACATATATCTGGATAGAGGGCCATTTGGTTAACATGCATGTTATTTCAGTTATTTTGTTGACCACAATTGTGGTTGCTATGTTAACAGTAATAATTGAAAACTAAAATGTGCATCCTGTCTTAACTAAAAAGTACTCAAGATAGGTCTATAAAACTGATGAAGAACCAGTTCTTACCCCACATGATTATTTACACAGTAAGGGACTGCAGCACTGTTTGTCTGTGACAAAGCTTGTGTTTGGATAGACTTTGTGAAGTACAGTCTGGTATCCATTACCTATCACATCTCTTATGTACTGTGCTCTTTGGATGTTATTTATGCGGTAATAAGTTTTATGGTTTAAATGATACCGCATTGGTGGCATAAAAGGCTGGTGTGATGGATTAGTAGTGATGGATCACTAATATGACTAGGTGTGTCTCGTTTTTTTATGCTCTGCCTACCCAAACTGACAAATGAAAAATAAGTTGTATGGTTGTGGTCAGAACAGCTTTTGAACATGTTGAATATTATGTGTTATGATGTTAAATATATTTGATGTTTATTGTTTAATTCCTCCTGGAAACAAAACTGATGGGCTGTGTTGAGTGATTGTGTAAAGCAAGTACCGAATTTGTGATATTTAACTTGTTGTTTCGCTTGGTAAATACTGGAGAGACATCCTCATCACTCAAGTTTTTGTACTGGTTTCTTGCCCTTCAGGCCTATCAGAAACAACAATTTCTGGACTGCATTTTTGTTTAGAAGAGACTTCCTTTAAAATTCAATAAAAGCCAAACTGTCCCTCTGATTTGCCGATCATGGGGGATACTTTACGCCCATGTATTACTCAAGCCTTTCAAATAGCTTGGCTCCTTTTTTTCAAGGAAAATTAATGTGTTGGTTGTTGGAAAGTTATGCACACAGTTTTTTCCCCAGAGAATCAATATCACATGTTGCACCACTATTTTTATACAAGAGACTAGAGAACTGTTGGTTATTGATTCTCTTGTGTGCAGCATCGCATCAGCCTTTCAGTGGTGATTGTTATTGCCTTAAAGCCTTAACATTATCATTAACACGATATTTTAATAAAGATAGTTTAGCATTAAAAAGAAAAGAAGAAAAATCTGGTCACTCATTTTGAAACAATACAGCAAATGGATTAAGTTTACTTTGTAACATTTCTGTTGATATGACTGTATTCATAATTGACACCTTGAATGTTGTATCATGCTGTTACTGTTCCAAGGAGATTTATCTTCAATGTATGATTCATGATTATGCTATGATCATGTTCTGTATATTGGCTATTTCGAAATATCATGATATGTATGTATATCCATTTTGTGCAGTGAGTAATACCATCTCTTTGCCTGTGGTTATTAGAAAACATGTCCATCAAGTAGCTTCATACCAAGATTTTTAGGTTGCCCCGAGTGTATTTGGTTATTGATTTATATTCAGGTTGTTTCTGTTTCTGTTAGCCAAAAGCTCAAAACAAAAGGATTGGTTTTGTTGCTATTCAGCTTGAACTGTTTTCATCCCTTTGCAAAAGGCCTTTAAGCACAGGGGTACACCTTCCTGTGTCTGAATTTCTATAACAGGGTTACCCTTGTACCTGAATTTCTATATCAGGGTTACCCCTGTGCCTGAATTTCTATATCAGGGTTACCCCTGTGCCTGAATTTCCATAACAGGGTTACCCCTGTGCCTAGATTTCTATATCAGGGTACCCATGTGCCTGAATTTCTGTAGGTTAAATGATGCTCTGATGACCAGTTGTAATTGCAAACATATATTTGGTTCAGTTTTAAATAACACTACATAACACCAAGTCAACATAGAGCAAAATGTTATTCTGACCCATCACATTTAATTGCTTTGTGATAATAAAAGGTATAGAAGTAATATCAGTCAAATTGTTTGGACATATACATTCCATTGTAGCCTCGCTCTGGAAATTCTGGACATAATTCATTGGCATAATGTGTGGTCCCAGATTAGCCAGTTAGGTCTGCACAGGCTAATCAGGGACAACACTTTCAGCCTTAACTGCAGTTTGCTAAGAAGAGACTTCCTTTAAACGAAACTAACCATAAAAGCGGAAAGTGTAACTCTGAAAAAAAAAATCACTTCTGTCTTTCAGATGATGGTTCGGTGACCACAGATGAAAACGGCAACCCGATCGCTGAGGGACCCGTCGCTTTCAACAAGACGACATACTCACAAATGAGAGAGCCTCCCCCCAGCAGCCATGAGACATACAGCTATGGCACTTTTCCCGGATCCATCGACCAGTCTAGCTCACGACAAACCAGCACCCTTGGCAACGTTCAGGACAAACGCAAGCGCAAAAAGAAAACGAATAACGAGGAAGTGAAAAAAGCCGAGGATATTGATAACTATAAGGGTAGACTACCACTTGAGGAGGTTCTGAGTTTTATTGGTGGGCAGAATGAACCAAATAGAAAGCCTAAAAAGCCTGCAGCTACAACTGATGACATTCCATCAAAAACCCAGAAAGCTAGTAAGAAAAGTAAAGACAAAAAACAGAAATCTCCTTTAGCTGTTGTTTCCAACTCTTCGGAAGTGACCAGTAAAGGTGTTCACAGTGCTCAAGAAGCCACGTTTAATGATCCAGTGGCAGTATCAGTGATGGGAAATTCAGGTGCAAAATCTGACTTTGATAAACCTGTGGCAAATGGGGATATAGCTGGTGTGTATTCTAATAGGGAGGATGTTGAACACTCATTGCTCAAACCTAAACCAACAGTTACTGAAAAAACAGTGTCGGCTAGTGATTCAAAGAAAGAAAAAGACATACTGGTAAATAGAAAGGAAATTATTCCAAAGGATGAGAGAAAAGAAATTATTCCAAAGGATGAGATAGTTGAACTCACCATTAACCAGGTTGATGACACGAATGTTGGATTTACAAAAATTGAAAA
Source organism: Dreissena polymorpha (assembly GCF_020536995.1). Taxonomy (NCBI): domain Eukaryota; kingdom Metazoa; phylum Mollusca; class Bivalvia; order Myida; family Dreissenidae; genus Dreissena; species Dreissena polymorpha. The sequence continues at coordinate 139,941,155 of NC_068355.1, read as the reverse complement.
CAATAAAAAGAAAGCAAAGCTACCTAAAGCAGAGAAAACAGAAATGATTTTTTCCAAATCAGAAGAAGACAGCAATAGTTTAAATAGCGTGACAGTTAAACAGAAAAATGCTAAAAATAAAAAATCAAAACCAGCAAGTCCGACAGTGAAGATGGAGACTGAGACCGAGGTAGTGGAAGTGACTACCTCTGCTTGTGTTCCAAGCCTGTCCTCTGACGACCTGCTAGACAACTTTATTTTCACGGACCTTGATCTGAAAATCCCTAAGGAAGAGGACTTTCAGGTTGTGGGCAAAAAGAAAAAGAAAGTCACGACGAATGAGAAAGAGAAACCGAATCATTTCATTCCACCGGGTGCGAACCATAAATCAAACCGCCGTCTGGACGAGAAACGCTCTGTCGCGGCGGTTGTGAATCACAAGATTGCTCATCATGTTGTCTCCCCCCAGGGCCTGTCTGGTGACAATGAAGGACGGACGAGAGACTTAAGTCCGTCTGCATTCCCTGCACTGACGGTTACAAAGTCCGGGCGACAGGCTGCGCAAGAGGGCCGCAGAAACTCTACCGGAGACGTTCCAATCCCAACTGGGTTGAAATCTCAGGACGACAGTGATATCGAGTCTGTGAAGTCGCTGCCAGCCACTCAGGGCAGTGGCCTTGGAGACTGTGCGCTCTCTCCGCGGTTTTCATACGCAAGAATGGCTGCAACTGTTTCCGCAAAACCAGCGGATATCGAGCAGCAAATAGAGCAAGCTGTGTGTGGTGGAAACTGTGATCTTGAGCCCAAACAGGCTGTGTGGAAGGGCTCCCCAACAGAGAGGCGACATTCTATAGGTTCTAGTCCAGAGGTAGTGAACAAAAACACTGCGTCAAATAGCCAGACTGTGGGGAATGCGGTGAAAGGGGGGTGTCAGGATCACATTCTTGCGGATGCTGCCCTGAAACCTAAAGACACTAAAAAATCTGTTGGTGCAAAAACAACACAGACATCTAGTGGTTCAAATGCAAAGAATGTGAAACTGAAAGTGGGCAGCATCAACCACAGTGAGGATATCGCGGTTTCGTGTGGCAGTGACACTTCACAAAGTGAATCAAGAAAAATCTCTGCAAATGCCAAATTGTTTCCATCGCCCATTCAGTCCAGTGAGCCTGTGTTCTCTTTCATTGCCAACTTGAGTCCAGATAGTGCTACCATAGAGAATTCTGCTGAACTCCTCAGGCAGGATGCAAACTTTGAGAATTCCAGTATCGTCAGTAGTTGTAGTGGAAATTCAAGTGTCACTAATGCAACTGTAGTTTCTGTGCATAAACTAGAGAATAGCAAAATAAGGCCACCTAATGGCTCCTATGGTAGAAAACAGAAATCTGTGATCTTTTTAGATAAACGTGTTGAGGAAACACCAAACCTTGGCATTTCATTTGGTTTTGATAGTTCAGAATCTGAAGCTCAAAGTGAAAAGGCTCTACCTGAACCAGACCAGTGTCACCTCAGAATTAAACCAGACAGTGATAGTAAAAATCCAGTTACGACACAAATAAACGATATAGTAGTGTCAGAAACATCTATCTCTGCATCAAAAGCTTCATGTGTGCCGTCAAGACAGCTGGACACACAAACCAGCAAATTAAGTTCAGTCAGTGATGCTAGTTCAGAATCAGTGAATAAATCCCAAATTGTGCGACTGAATGGATTAGTGAGTCACGCATCTCAGGGGGATTATATGGACCTTAAAAAGGAAGAAAACGATAGAAACATTGTGCCACCAGCGGAAAATAGTTCAGATGTTATCGTAGAAAGCCAGAAATTGTATGTATCCAATGAACTGGGTGGGGAAAATCTAGTGTATTACGGGGAATGTGTAAATGCAGTTAAGAAGCTGGTGAGTGTTCCAAGCCCAACTAACGGTCCCCATCTCTACTGTGGACTAGCCAGGTACCAGGCTCGAGAGGAGTCTCCTAGCAACTTTAACATCAACGAGGCAGCGTACTTCCTCACAAGAGGTTGGTGCATTAAGAAAACAATTTGTGTTATTTCTATGTGCAATACAGAAATACTTGGGTCAATCTCTCTTTAAATACTTAAGGCTATTTTTTCAGTAGTTTTTAATCTCTTTAGATCACCTGAGCACAACAGGCTAATGGTGAGCCGTTGTTATCGCCTTTATTCTGTTGTTTGTTGTTTATTATCAACATTTGCTGTGTGAACACTCTAGAGATCCCATTTACTTCCCAGTTTTTTTTTCATAAGCAGCAGCGAAATATTGGCAACCACCATTAGCTGTACCTACATTTTCACCAACCCAAGTTCCAAATTCCCCATCGTCTGTCTGAATGTAAACAAAGTGGCCATGGAGACCACTGTTACAAAAGAGTTTAACATTTTGCCAATACATTTTACGGCAACAATTTCCGGTTATACTATTAATCATTCTGATTGGATTGATCATAATCTGACCATACTTGGTCCACTTGTGAGAACTACTTTTTTTGAGGGTCAGCAGCACTGTGTTACTTCGTTAAAACATTAGCCCTTAATGAAACTTGGTCAGAACATGTGTCCAAATGATAAATCACATGAGTTTGAAAGTGGGTCATGTGTGTCAAAACTTGGTCACGAGGTCAAATTAAAGAAAAAAACTTTTGTACACTTAAAAAGTCATGTTTGTTTGTGCAATCTTTATGAAACTTAATCTGAACATTTCGTTGTTATTATTTCTGAGACAAACGTGTAATAGTTACCATCCATTATCCATATGTCCACCATGAGACGGGGCAGTTTTGCCTATGTTAAAAAGTACTCGTTACATCTTTAAAAACATGGCAGCTAGATGTTGGGACATTTTTCTGTAGTACAAGTAACATGTAGTCTATCTCAAATGAGGGCCTGGCAGTTCCTTTGCTCTCTAGTTAGTTACACCATGATTTATTTTTTCAGTAACTGTTATTCTAATTTCTTAGATTTATCTTCAACTAAGACTCTGTGTCTGGTGTAACACCAATCTCTGTATCTCTTCAAAACAGGTGGCCTCTTGCAGTCACACTGTACATTGGTACATCTGTCTGTCCCCCTACCTCAAAGGTCAAGGTCACAATTAGAGGCCATAAAAACTGGGTAATAAAACAGCTTTTGTTTGACAAAAGCAGTTTTAAAAAAATATTTAAAAAATGGGGCATCTATGCCTTTTGGACACATGTTTTGTCCAGTTTATTTTGATGTACATTGCCATTTTTATTAAATGATTTTGTTGAATACAGTCTGGACTAGTCAATGAATCCTCCAAGTTTTGACTGGGTAATTTCATGTACTTTTTGCATGCAATGATTCTAAGCCAGTGCCTTCCCCAGGAATTTGTTCAGGTGCCCCGGGGGTGGGTTCGGGAGGGGTGTCCCCTCCCGACGTTGATTTTTTTTTAATTTAACGTGTCAATTCACGTTCTGTGGTGCGTTATAACTCAAAGAAAAACAGCGTCAAAAGACGTCATTTGGTGCACTATGACTCTTCAAAAAAATCCCCCAGTCATTTAAAAATATTTTTTTTTTATTGTTTAATTGTTTTAAAACTTTTCCGCACAAATAGTAAAATCCCGACTCGAACGATTCCCCAATACATCCGTTTCAACCCGACTCTATTACTGTATACTTACTATTTTTCAAGTTTCTATTTATTACCCGATAATCCCGTTTATTCCGTTTTTATCAATCTCTTTCTGGTAAATATTTACGATAAAAGCTTTCAGTTATTTCTTTAACACAAACCTTGCCATTTTTTAAGTGACTATTTATAGATTTGATGAAATATTGCCTCTGAATATGCGTCAATCCCCTGACCTGTTGTGTGCTTGTTAAAACGCTCAATACACGTCATTTGTATGCAATAGACGCGACGTTGTACATGCTGCATAATTTTCGCGCTCTTTTTAATTGAGAAAAAGATTCGACACAAAATAAATTTGCACTGCTTATTTGAAGCAAAAATATTTAACGTTGCGGTAACATTTACATTCGGAAGTGTGTTTCGGATTAAAAACGCGTTAACATCGACTTACGGTAATGGGTTTCGGATTACAAATTTAATTATTCCCATTTGAGATTTCAACAAATATTAACCGTTGCGTAATAAATTCAACGATAATTTGTTTACACACTTTACGAGTCGAATAAATGTTTTGACGGAATTATGCATGAAATTCACGTTGTCCACGAGGATCACGGCCGGTTGCCATCATCAGTCTTCTAACTATCGATTATCGGACGAAACATTTACAAGTGTGCGTAATTAATTCAACGAAAATTTGTTAAAGCGCATTACGTGTCGAATAAATGTCAAAAAAACGAGGTGAATCAGTTCTATAAATGGACATGTTGAAATATACATGTTCTGGAATTAAATAAATTGTTATCACATAATTGTAACCGCTATAATAATTAATTGTTTACCACTTGCAATTAATTTCTCGTATTAATTATGAGTCATAGGTAACACTTGTTTACAGTAAAAAGGTGTGATGATGATGCCCGAAACCGTCTTTAATGTTGTGCACTGTACTAATTACCGGTTTTATATTACTCAAATGGTACAACTATTTGCTAATCAAGCTGCGATAAACTCTTATTTCATGCCCGACGTCAATCAAAAATAATGGTCGATAGTTAACCCCGCCCCCATAAGCATTCGCGTAACCGATTGGACGATGAACTTCACAGTTTGACGACTGGAAAGTTACCAGATACATCCTTGTCAGCATTTAAATGACCGTTTAATGTTAGAATAATCGATACGCGCGTCATGCTATTCTCTTATCAGTGGATTATCCATTACCCCATGTGGTGTTTATAGCGATTACTTGTGAAAGTAGGTACCGAGTGCTCTTTTAAAACAGGGAATATTGATACACTGATAGGGAAACCTTGATTTTTTTGGACAATCTCCACTTTCTTTTACTGAAAAATACACTGATCGGAAAATTTCAAGCGCCCCGGGGACTCTGATTTCGAAATTCAAGCGCCCCGGCAAGGGGCGCTTAAATGGCCTGGGGAAGGCACTGTAAGCTATTTTACATTTATAATTAGGGCTGTCACGATACGCCGTGAGCGTACCGCGGTATATCGTGGTACGGCAACACTGTATCGCGGTACGTACCGCGATATTTTACAGAATATGTATCTTTTACTTGTTTCCTTAACCGGTCGACTTACGGTAATTGGAGGATATCTGTAAAGAAAACAACAGAATAACAAGTTTTACAAACTTTATTAAACTCAATAATCAAAAAATATTGGTATCATAGTATGACAAGAAACTGTAAAAGAAACTGTAATAAACTTGATAGAAGTAGTCATTGTTATTGTTTTTGTTATTTGCGTCTTTTTCTAAAATGCCTGCCATGTTGTTTACAATAGTTGTGACTACGATCTGTGTAAATCGAACGCTTCAAGGGCATGTTTAAAATGCGGAGTCAGCAGGCCCAGTATTGAAAATCCGTAGCGTTCTGACTCTTCCTCGACTTATTCAGAATCTTAAGATAACATGATTTGGAAGTGCCATGCTTTGAACGATCGATATACTAAAGAAAAAAAAAAAGAAACAGAATAAACATCTTTTGGATAATTATGAACTTATTTGCAAAGGAAATCTGTCCCAAATTCCAAAAAAGGTACGGACCCATACATCGCCGTATTTTAAACGTGAAAGTTAAACATCTACCAGTGGAAGCGCTTGCTTGACCTGGATATTAACAGATTATTTATTTAGCCCTTTTAAATCGCTTCTACAGTTTTCAAAACGATATCTATATCAAAATAATTATGTAATGTATTTATATCTGTGCTAATATAATAATATTTAAAAAACCGGTGCGGCAACGCCGTACCGCGGTGCGATTTTTTTCACGACATGCACCGCGATATACCGGTATACCGGTGAATCGTGACAGCCCTATTTATAATAGTGAAACATGAGTTTTTATGCCCCCGGCATATAGCAGTTGAACCAGTGTTTTTTTTCCTTCTTTGGACCGTTCCCAAAATGAACCGGACCCGTCCCAATTGCCGAAAAAAATACAAAAAATCCCAATCAAAATTGAGTAAACAATCCCTGAAAACGCCAACTTGACCTATTTCAAGACCGTTTTAGGTTTCGGCCGATTTGACTTCTCAATCAATGACTGGTTTAAACATTTAACGTTACATTCGTACATTAAAAACGTGTATGTTATCATTTTTATACTCACAAGTCCTAAAACTACACAATAGACATTGAGAAAACACATTTCCTTGATTAGATATAAATTATCCGAGTAGTATTAAATTGCTAGGTCATGACCTTTGACATTGCAAATGGCGGACGTATTGTAGTTGTACCATTCAACCCGGGTTCAATTCAAAGCTTGCTATTCAAATTACAAGTAATGGTGATTCAATAATGGAGAAAGCATTAACTGGATTTAACAAACGTTTGATAAGGTTTTTTAAACCAGATAACAACAAGGAAAATTTGGATTATTAAAGTTAAACAGGTAAGGCAACTTAAGTGTACATATTTCGGACATGTATAGTATTCGGATAAACAGTAATAGATGTAATGGATGCCCCATGCATTAAGGTTGTGTTTTGTTACAACAGCAGTCATAGGAATGATGATAATATAATGATGATAAATATGTGATGAAAAGGTGCTACCGGTAAATATTTTAAATGACTTAAATGTTTTAAATATCGTTAAAAGTTCGGCATCTGTTTCGTCCACCCACTCCCCTCGGTACACTGCAACAAAAATAAGCACTTAGTGCTCAGATAAGGCTATGAAGCCTGCCGGTGTCTGGACTCTCATCAGCCCAGAAAGACACCATTCTTGATATATTTAAAGGAGATAAAAACAGAGAACTCTGTAACAATCTGTGTTCTGATAGCATGTTGTTGTTTGTGCAAGACTGTGAATGAAAGTTAATGTTGCTTTCCTGTGTCATTTAAAGCTGACAAAAGTTAAACAAAGTCATATTAATACCATTCTCCAATTGGTACAATTCACAACTTGATTTTTCCCAATTTGAAGATTTCGGGACTCGTTTTTTCCCAATTTGGTGATTTCACGAAGCGAAAAATTCCCAATGGCATGGGTACCGGACCCGTTCCCAATTGGGTGAAAAAAATCACTGGTTGAACTGTCCGTCAGTCTGTCTGTCTGTCCGTCCGTCCGAAAACTTTAACATTGGCCAAAACTTTTACAATATTGAAGATAGCAACTTGATATTAGGCATGCATGTGTATCTCATGAAGTTGCACATTTTGAGTGGTGAAAGGTAAAGGTCATCCTTCAAGGTTAAAATTAAAAAAATACAATCCAATGGAAGTAATAAGCTTTAAAAGGGAGATAATTTCTAAACCTGCCAAATGATATATTGAAATTTTATTTCAAAGCGGCGCAATAGGGGGGAATTGTGTTTCTGACAAACACATCTCTTGTTTTGTATAACTTAAGTAAATTTTATGAAGTACAAAGTAATATGTTATACTGTACTCTTGGTTATGGTTAGATCATAATTTCAATTTATACAGATATAAATGTACATACATCAAGATAGTCACACTCAGGCTAGTATTTTCTTCTTTCGGGCCATCCTTAAAAAATTGTTTGTTTGGCACAACCAGACCCAGGTAAATTTGGGTGGGTCGGTAGGTAGGGATTTTATTTTATTTTTAGTATATTTTTTTTTTCTGACATTGAACTCTGACATATACCAAACTGAAAGGTAATTATCAAATTAAGCTCCAAGTCTTCTGCCTCATGAAAGGAAATTGGTAAAGATTTTTCTGCATCGTCCGTATCATCGGACGTGTATTCGTAAGTCTATTTTTTCCATAAAGAATTTATATAATATAATCGACGAAAAATACTTTATCCGAAAACGACAGTCCGAAAAATTGTACGCGTTTTGCACATGAAATAAAATGTGCATATCGTTTGACTACAGAAAATGAAAACAAGTAACCTAGCAAATACGTAATTAATATACTATTTGGTTGACATATTACTTTACAATAGCATAGTTTGTGAGTAAAAAACAGCAAAGTAATTATAACATTTTAATTTCAATCAAGAACAGAAAGGTGCAACATCTTCAACATGTAACTAATTTTTTAATTATCATCCTTTAATTTAGATCATTAGACGGTACAAAGTTGTAAAGTGATCAGCTTAAAAATAATTTATTGAGTGTTACGCTTGTTTTCATTTGGTTATTTTGTATACGACTTTTGCCATCAGCCGTTATATTGTAGGCAGACGACAATATCAACTGTGTATTCCATTATCTGCGCATGAATGACCCAATATAACCCGATAGCGAACTCAATGTTGATTGGCCAGCTACCATATGTGCTTCAAATTGTTCATGGAAACAAAGAGAAAAATAGTTATAAAAAAAAAACGCTCCGGATTAAATTGGCGGATGTTTTCAATGAAATTTAACGAGATTTAAGCATATTCGCAAATTATATTTTTCTTGAGCAAAATTCGCTATTCTTTTGCAAATGGCGAACGACAGCGTGAGCCCTGTAATAGTGAGCATTTATTATGCCCCCCTTCGAAGAAGAGGGGGTATATTGCTTTGCTCATGTCGGTCTCTCGGTCGGTCTTTCAGTCCGTCCACCAGGTGGTTGTCAGACGATAACTCAAGAACGCTTAGGCCTAGGATCATGAAACTTCATAGGTACATTGATCATGACTCGCAGATGACCCCTATTGATTTTCAGGTCACTAGATCAAAGGTCAAGGTCACTGTGACCCGAAATAGTAAAATGGTTTCCGGATGATAATTCAAGAACGCTTATGCCTAGGATCATGAAACTTGATAGGTAGATTGATCATGACTAGCAGATGACCCCTATTGATTTTGAGGTTACTAGGTCAAAGGTCAAGGTCACGGTGACCCGAAATAGTAAAATGGTTTCCGGATGATAATTCAAGAACGCTTATGCCTAGGATCATGAAACTTGATAGGTAGATTGATCATGACTAGCAGATGACCCCTATTGATTTTCAGGTCACTAGGTCAAAGGTCAAGGTCACGGTGACCGAAATAGTAAAATGGTTTCCGGATGATTATAACTCAAGAACGCTTATGCCTAGGATCATGAAACTTGATTGGTACATTGATCATGACTTGCAGATGACCCCTATTGATTTTGAGGTCACTAGATCAAAGGTCAAGGTCACAGTGACCCGAAATAGTAAAATGGTTTCCGGATGATAACTCAAGAACGCTTATGCCTAGGATCATGAAACTTGATAGGTACATTGATCATGACTGGCAGATGACCCCTATTGATTTTCAGGTCACTAGGTCAAAGGTCAAGGTCACAGTGACCCGAAATAGTAAAATGGCTTCCTGATGATAACTCAAGAAAGCTTATGGCTAGGATCATGAAACTTCATAGGTACATTAATCATGACTCGCAGATGACCCCTATTGATTTTCAGGTAACTAGGTCAAAGGTCAAGGTCACAGTGACAAAAAACATATTTACAAAATGGCTGTCACTACAACTGAGAGCCCATATGGGGGGCATGCATGTTTTACAAACAGCCCTTGTTCCAATAATAACACGTTCGCAATGCTTGCGCTGTCGTTTGCCATTTGAGTCATTTGCGAAACTATTGAGAATTTGGCTCAAGAAAAATCTAAATTTCGAAATTGCGAAAATCTAGTAAAATTTCTTTGAAAACATCTGCCATTTTAATCCGGACTGGTTTTCTATATTTGTTTCTTTGTTTCAATGAAAGTGTTCGCAATTCGAACAGTTAACGAAACCCGGTCTGTACCCGATTAGACATTGCTTGACCTTATTGTTAATGAAGTGCACATGGTAGCTGGCCAATCAGCATTGAGCTCGCTTACACATGACATGACGTTGTCGAATGAAACGTAAGAACGGGTGGAGCTATTAGATAATATTGGGTCATTCATGTGACGATGTTGTATAATTTGAATGCACATTTAATATCGCCATCTGCCTCCGAAAATACCAACCGGTCGGAAAGTCGTATAAAGAGATTAGCAAATGAAACAAAAACATGACAATACGCGTCAATAAATATTTCTAAGCTGACCACTTTTTATCTTTCTACCTAATATTTACCGATTTGAATTAAAGAGTGATAATTAAATAATTAGTTATTTGGCGATAATATTACACATCTCTGCCGAATGCCGAATTGAAATGAACAGTGATAATTAATTAATTAGTTTTTTTACTCCCATACTATCCTGAACGACAGCAGCGTATTTTAATTAAAGGGATACGAGAAAAACAGGAGCGGTTTAATTGTATTTAAAGTCTAATGAATCGCATATACATATGTAAAATAAATAGGCGACTCAAATAAATACCGGTACGCGTTTTGTTCATTGCTATTCAAGTTATCCTTGAAAGAGCATTCAATTGAATGACGCAAATAACCGGAAAGGACAAAAAGCGGAAAGCAAAAATTTATCGGAAATAAGTTTCGGCGAGCAAAAAAAAAAAAAATTCTGGAAAGTAACAAAAACAAAATTCAGTCGGGCCGATTTTAGTGGGTCGGTCGGGTGATGCCAAACAAAAGAATTTTTAAGGAAGGCCTAGTCCATGAAATCAGATTGAACTACATTGAATTACATCATAGTCAGTTTCCTTTGGTGTCTTTGAATGGAAGAAATGATAACATTGTGCGTAATAGTCATGTAATAGCAGTTCTTTGTGGCTGTAATTAAATCCATTTCATTAACATTTACATTGTTCTATAAATTATATGAAAAGACTTTCTCAAAATAGAAGTATTAATATAAACCTCTTTACTGTGTTGAAAGTGCAGAATACTTGAATTTGAACAAGGGTTTTATTTTCTTCCTTTTTTGTCCATAAAATTATGATTTGTTACAATGGCGTTATTTAATGCTCATACTCAAATTACTTTGATGTTTATTTCCCGCGGTTACTATTATTGAAACCAAAAAATTACCTGACCTATTAAAATGGCGGTTGTTTGGCAAAAGTCATATTGCCAATTAAATAGTGTATTGATTGACCTCTGAAGCTTGAATAAGTTAGTTGATTATTTGTTTCATACTGAATGAATCCCAACATTATTGAAAATAATAACTTAAAAGTTAAGGATATGTTTAGTAAAATCACTTATTATTATCATGTTTTATTTTTAAGCTAAAATTGTTATATTGATATTTGATACTGTCTGCAAAATTAACACATTGCCTGATCGCCAATGCGATGAAATCTCGGCTAAGGCGATAGAAAAATTGAATATAGATCGCCTGAATTGCGATGGAAATAAAATCCACGAAAATAAATGAATAGATAATCAATTTACGTATTCCAGGTGTAAATTCTTACAGTGACACCATTTGGTTACTTCCCTTAGTTTCTGCGCCGATAAATGAAATAATAGGGTTTTTATAAATTAAGTAAAACGGTTGAATGAGTGTTATTAATAGCTTTGAAATTGAAATTGTTTACAATCTTAACCCCCAATTGCAATCTTTATAAAACGACTGTTGTCGTCCTTTCATGATAATGTCACTGTAAGTTAATTAAAAATTTTCTATGAAAAATTTACTCTGGCTATGACATTTTCAAAGTTTCATAGCCACATTGGCTATGAAGACAAAAAAGTTAGTTTTGCAGACTGTTGATATTGCCAAATTGTTGTGCCAAATACATTAGAGGAACTGTGCTTTATTTTTTAATTAAAAAATTACCTCTGTTATTTTTTACACATTAACAAATCCAATGTTAATGTACATATTTGGACTATAGATGAAAAAGTAAATGTTGTTTCTTTTAATGTTGTTTTTATTTTCATTTCCTTGTCATATGGCTTCCTCCACTAGAAATTCAAAGAATAAAAGATGAATGGCCTAAGGTGGGAATCAGATGTTGACCTGGTGTTGACATGGTACACACAAGTCTACATTCAGATGGCACAAACATTGATGATGGTATCTTCCATTAGTTGCTTTCTGTTAAAATGCACCTTCTATACCTAGTTATGTTAGGAATTTCTTCATCCAAAATGTTGGAAAGTATGTTAACAACAAATGCTTCTCACTTAAATAAACTTTAGAACAAGAGGGTGCAATTCATTAAGACATAGTGCCAATTTGGCTTTGGCAGGTTTTCTAAACTTCCTTACTTTTAGTGTAGGATTTCAACGATGATACAGTAAGAACAAATAATGATTTTCAGGAACTAACATCATTAGACTACATAAGATTTTCAGGACAGTTGAGAGCGCTTGTGATCAGTTTGGGTGTTGGGTGTTGGGGGTAGAAACAGTTCCAGGGAAGGTTTTATTTTGTGCTTTGAATACAAAAATTGTCTTTTCTATATTTTCAGAGTGGAACAGTACTATGAAGCTAATGGAAACAGGTAAGGATCATAAATAAATAAGTAAGACGCGCTCTATGGAAAGGGGGTTTAATGCATGTGCGTAGTGTCGTCCCAGACTAGCCTGTGCAGTTTGCACAGGCTAATCAGGGACAACACTTTCCACATACTGATTTTTCTAAGTAACGACATTTGTTACACAAAATATGTCATAAAAGCAGAAAGTGTCGTCACTTTACGCAGATGCATTAAACTCCCTTTGCACAGAGCACAGCCAATATGTAAATGTATACAGTAAAACTGCGATAACTCGAGGAAGCACGGGACTGACCTCGATGCTCGAGTTATCGCAGGTTTCGAGTAATCCATGGTATTATTTGTTTTCACTGTTTTGGTCGATAGTGCTTAATTTCTGACTGCTAACGCTTTATTTACATGTAAGACGGTGCTAGAGAAAAAAGGCTTTGTAAAAATCGCTTAAGGTTACAGTATTATAAACAAAACAATAAGGATGATCGCTAATTTGTTTAAATAATTCAACATACACACAAAACACATACTGTGAAACCATTTATTTTCGTCGGCACAAAATTTCGCCCTTTTCATAAAAATGACTATTTCGTCCGCTCTTAAATTCATCCATTTCTGGTTTTGAAAAAAAAACGTCCGATTTGTTTGTAATACATGTTATACGCGGTTGCGAAAAAATCGTGCTGGGGAAAGAGAGGTGACACTTGCTAGTCACTTGCAGGAGGTGGGCCTTGTTTGGCATATGCCAGTTAACAAGTCTGTTATTTTAGTTGATAGTCACTGTCCCTTATTATTTTATGTCATTTACACGTTCTTTGTTATGATTAGCAGATAAGTGGGACTGAATAATCGTTAACGAGTGTTTTAAACAACGAAGCCAATTGCCAATTAGTCTTTTTCCATTACTATCACGGTCAACCAAACACAAATCAAAATGTTCTTTATTAATTTGTAACAAAGCGCAGAATATATTTCAGTCAGGTGTTGATCACACATCGTCATATTTTAATTGCGTTAAATAGTATTGTCTTTAATCCGGATTCGCCGCGTGTAGGCTGTATAATCTGCAACACCCCTGAAAAACACAATACACACAATGGGTAATAAAGTTGTTAACAATTAGCGCTAATCAACACTATTATACCTAAACGAAGTCGACGCATTCGATACAGCCTTACTGCATTTGCGTTTTACAGGAAATGTCAGTTGTCAGTACACTGTATAATGAACACCCCTTTGTGTCAAAACCGGATTTAACTTGAGTGTGAATAGTCGACTGTTTCATGTTCTTTGTATCAATACCATCTGTGTATCTGTATTATAAGTATACCAGTCAACAAACAAGGTACGCGCTTCCGCATATGGGTATTCGGACGTTCAAAAAATTGACCTACGGTTTAGCGTTCATGTCGTCGAACGCAGTAAGCAATATAAATCGATTTTTTGCACTATTTCTTTTTTTGCAAAAAATACTAGTGGCTTATAACTTACCTTGCAATCTTTTTTTCTCGCATTTTGCGAGTGTGCGAGTGTTAATTTCGAGCCCTGTGCATATGCATGGATTACGCTAGTTTTAAATGCCTCATGCCTACGGTAATTCAGTCTTATTTGTTTCAAATATGGGACATGATTGTTCGTTAGGATCTTGAATTCGTCCATCGGTCGAAGGACGAAAAAGGCGAAAATTAATGTCGGATGAATAATAATGGTTTCACAGTATATAATAACAAATGATCCATCAATATTTAATGTACATGTAGCATATTAAAAAAAGCACACAAGGTACGTACATGCGCATGAAAAAAACACTCTAAAAACAACACACACTTTGTATTTTATGTTCATTCAGTCAAACTTGTGTTGCGCAAAGTCTAGGATTAAAGATTGTCGCAACCCATTTGCTTCCCGGAACTGTTGGCAGAAGACATTTGTAGGTCCCGGTCTGTGTTAGGCGTTGCTTGAAAGAATCGGCGTACTACATCTAGCGCTTCGGTGGCAATTTGCAGTGTTTCTCAAAGGATGACAATTTGAAGTGGTTCTCAAACTGCAACTAACTTCACACCTAATCGAGCGTCTTTTGTTTGCTTGATTGCGCTGTTTTCACAACTCGAATATTTTTAGCACTGACCAGATGAGAAAGTGTCCTCGAATAATTGCCAGTTAATTAGGTGTGAAATGCCTTTCAGGGACCGGCACACATCCTCGAGTTATCGAAAATCGCATGTTTGAGTTATTGCGGGTATTTTTATATAGAAATTAAAGGAAAATGCTAGGGACTTCCTTTAATACTCGAGTAATCGCCAGTTTTCGAGAAATCGCCAGCTCGAGTTATTGCAATTCTACTGTATTATCATTATATTGGCCTTAGTTTGTAATTACATGCCTTAATGTGCCTTAGCTGATAGGCCTGGTTTTGTCATTTCTCTTACAAGTCCACTTCTGGTCTACCATTTCTCTTCTTAGGAAAAATCCAGTTGCAGCGAAAAGTGCCGTCCCTGATTGGCTTGTGCAAACTGCACTGGCTAATCAGGGACAACATGTTACGCATTTGCATTAAACCCCCTTTTAACAGAGCACAGCTCATATTTTAATGCACTGACACAAACATGGCCCGCAGTAAATTGATTTTGTTCTATGTAAACTGTGTGAAGTGCCTGGGCAGAAAGATGGATGTTTGCTCGGGCTATCTATCAAAATGGTTTTATGGGCTATCTATCAAAATGGTTTTACAAGGTTAAAGGAGCTATACTGAGTACATGAGAACAGGTTATTTCAAAATCCCAGTTCATTCTTTTTAGTCACTATATTATAGTTAGGTAATTGCTGTTTCAACTTAAATTATAGTTTAAAGTGACATCAAGTTTTTTCTTCATATAGAAGATCTTTAACTTGGCTTATTCTTGCAGAAATTAGTGGTTAAATAGTGTGTAGCACAATTGACTGTCACAGTTGGTCAACAGCACAGATGTATAGATTTCACTTAAGAAACCAGTCTAGTGTGTTGTTAGTAATCTGATCTGAACTTTTGGTGACCCTACATGTTGTCAGTTGTGTTTATTATTTAAATATTAAAACTTTCTTCAATGGTTTGCAATTTGAAACAATATTTGTAACAAAATGCAGCTGTGATGACATTTTATTGTACTGTGTTTATTGTGTGCCTGAGACCTGAGCATTTAATGCTTGCTGAACCTTCCAGTTAAATTAGGCTTCAATACAATAGCAGGACAAATATTGACCTGACAATCCTGAACAAGATTAGCATACATTTTACACATGGGCTGTTACAGTTTTATAGCCTCGCTCTGTAAAAAGAGGGTTTAATGTGTGTGCATAAAGAGTCATCCCAGATTAGCCTGTGCAGTCTCAACAGGCTAATATAGGATGAAGCTTTCCGCTTTTATGATATTTTTCATTTAAAAGTCTCTTCATAGCAAAAGTCCTGTTAAGTACATGCAGGGTGCGGCTCATTTGCTTTTGATTTTGTCCTTGCACATTTTGCACAAGTTTAATGAGAGAATAACAGTATACAACATCTGTACGATTAAATCAATTGAAATAGCTTCTAGTACGAAAACTAATTCTTTGTAACGGTACAATAGACTAATGGTTGAGGGTCAGACGTGCACAGTTAATATTGGTCACCTGTAATAGTGCTTTCATATGCCCCAGTATATAAAAGGATTCCTAAAAGATGAAGAAAAGACAAAAGTTGTATCGGAACAATGTTCCAAATTGATACAAATACATGCCCTTTTATGTAAGTGATTAAATATGAATGTTATTGCCAGTTTATTTTATGATGGCGTTGTTGGCAGTATTTTGGTGATGAAAAAGTATTGTCACTTGAGATCATCTGGAAATGTTAGTAAATGCTTTTCCAGAAATGGAAGTTTGCCTTGCTGGGGGAAAACTAGGCTTATTTCATGTGTGTAAAAATTTTGTTGCAGACTAGACCGTGCAGTCTGCACAGGCTAATTAGGGATGCCACTTTGAGCCTTAACCGGGTTTTTGTTAAGAAGAGACTTTCTTTAAACAAGAAATACCATAAATGCGGTTAAGTTGTCCCTGGTTACCTTGCGCAAACCGACAGGCTAATTTGTGACACTACTCTACGCACTTGCATAATGCCCAGTTTTCCCAGGACTAGGATCATTTACTTGATGCTGTCTGTCTTCGAGAAATCTGGCACCCAGTCTGGTATTGATTGTTACATTGGAATCTCTAGGAACCAGTAGACAGTCATTAACATAGGCACAGGAGAATGTATAGTTGTCTTTTTGTATGCACGCACTGTTATATAAATATTGGTTTTCACGTCCATCATGTTGACTTAAGCCTGTATGTATTGTACACGTGTACAAATAAACATATTGTCTTGTGATAGGTAATGCTTTTAGGACCTTTTAACGTAGCTGGGTCTCTGTCAAAATAAGGCCTTCCACTTCCATTATCCAAATTTTCAGATATCTCTGAGTGCTGACTGAAATGTAATCAATGTGAGTAATCATGAAATATATTTTGTAGCTTCAAAAATGTATTAAAAAAAACTGGTTTGAGTAAGGCTTATGTTATGAAGGTTGATTTACCGGTGACCTTTTGTCAAAATCCAACACCAGGTTAATGTTAGGCTAGAGGACATTTGACCTTGGTTTCTTCATTGTTTTGTTTCTGATGTGCTTAACTACCTTTAACATGAGGCTTACGTCGCGAGTGTGATTGAGTACACTGATTCTTTACTGACAGCTGTGCTAGTACCTTTCCATTTTTAATCGGTTTAAAATCCTTCACATTCCTAACAATTGAGCCTTGCTGTAGGAAAATGGGGCCCTTATGCATGTGCTTAAGTGAAGTCCCTGATTAGCCTGTGGAGTCCATACAGGCTAATCAGTGACAATCCTTTCCGCCTAGACTGGACTTTTGTTTAGTAGAGACTTTGTTTAACTAATAATTCAGTAAAGGCAGAATGTGTTGTTCCTTATAAGCCACTGTGGACTGCATTGATATGAATTAGGAGAATTGCCATGCTTAAGAACCATAACTCTACACTTTCTTAAATAAAGAGTTATTACCCTTTGTTGTTTTTGTATCATGCAACTTTTCAGGGCTATATCTCAGATACAATATAAGATTTCAACACGAAACTTCATGGGTGTATTGATATTAACGAGGAGAGTTGCAATGCTTAAAAAACATAACTACACTTTCTTAAGTAAGAGTTACTGCCCTTTTTGTTTGTTGTATGATGTAACTTTTCAGGGCTACATATCAGATATGCTACTAGATTTCCACATGAGACTCCATTGGTGTAAAGATATCAATGAGGAGAACTGCAATTTTGGATTATACCATAAATTAAGGAGTTGCACCCATCCATAAACATTTTATTTGGCAGGGGATATCAATTTAACAAATTTGCTTGTTTTTACTGTTGGTTAGTCAATTAGTTATAATTTGCTATACTTAATTGCAAGAGCATTTGAATGTTCTGTGCATGTCCATTAGGTAAAGGGCTCGACTCATCAATTTTTATACAAACACATTTCTTAAGGACTGTTCTTCCCCAGTCAATGATGAAATGATAACAATATTCACTGGGTTTTGAAGATGTTCTCTTTGGTGGTTTGTTTTTATACGCCCGTATAAAATACGGGACGTATTATGTGAAACCCCTTGGCGGCGGGCGGCGGGCGGCGGGCGGCGGGCGGAAGGCATCACTTTGTCCGGACTCTAATTCAAATTGTATTCATCCGATCTTCACCAAACTTGGTCAGCAGTTGCATCTAGTTGATATCTAGGCCAAGTTCGAATATGGGTCATGCCGGGTCAAAAACTAGGTCATAGGGTCAATAAGTGCATTTTCAAAGGGGCCACTTTGTCCGGACTCTATTTCAAATTGTATTCATCCGATCTTCACCAAACTTGGTCAGCAGTTGCATCTAGTTGATATATAGGCCAAGTTCGAATATGGGTCATGCCGGGTCAAAAACTAGGTCATAGGGTCAATTAGTGCATTTTCAACGGCGCCACTTTGTCCGGACTCTAATTCAAATTGTATTCATCCGATCTTCACCAAACTTGGTCAGAAGTTGTATCTAGACAATATCTAGGTCAAGTTCGAATATGGGTCATGCCGGGTCAAAAACTAGGTCACAGGGTCACTTAGTGTATTTCAAGCATTTAGCATGGTGTCCGCTCTCTAATTGAAGTAGTTTTCATCCGATCTTCACCAAACTTGGTCAGAAGTTGTATCTAGACAATGTTTAGGTCAAGTTCAAATATGGGTCATGCCGGGTCAAAAACTAGGTCACAGGGTCACTTAAACCATTTCAAGCATTTAGCATGGTGTCCGCTCTCTAATTGAAGTAGTTATCATCCGATCTTCACCAAATTTGGTCAGAAGTTGTGTCTAGACAATATCTACATGTAGGTCAAGTTCAAATATGGGTCATGCAAGGTTAAAAACTAGGTCACGAGGTCACTTAGTGCATTTCAATCATTTAGCATGGTGTCCGCTCTCTAATTGAAGTAGTTTTCATCAGATCTTCATCAACTTTGGTCAGAAGTTGTGTCTAGATGATATGTAGGTCAAGTTCAAAAATGGGTCATTTTAAAGTTATCAAGTTGTCCAAAGCCTTAAAACGGGCGTATCTTGTGACAGTTTGGCACTCTTGTTCTGTTTTGAATAAGTATGCTTTAGAACTAACCATAACATGAATAAATATTCATTTCAGATATTTGGTGTCAATAATTTGTTAAGTTTTACAACCATAGTATTATTGTTTGATTTATGTGTGTTTTGTATTGCTTCAGATCCGGATAGTGTGGTGTTCCTGGAAGTCTAGAGGGGGACAGGGAAACTATACTTCTATCAGAAATGTGTGGAGCGGACATTAGCTTCTTTTATAGCTGCATTGGAGTTCATTGGCTCTTGGAACTTCAAATAATGTGATGTTAGAAAATAAAAAATCATAAACTACAATAAATTACATTTAAACCTCATAGTATGGTCATGTTTAAGTTTTATTCATGGTAGGTTATAACAATTCATGTGGTATTTATTTGGTGGTTTAATTAAACAGATGCCTGTTATGTTTTAGTATGTGTGAATCATCCATACATCTGAGTGTGCTAATCGTGAAAGTTTGTATATAAATGGGCCTCGTTCAGGAAAAAGTTGCCGTAATGCATTTGTGTATAGTGTCATCCAAGATAAGCCTGCGCAGTCTGCACAGGCTTATCTGGTTGATTGAGGCTCAAGTGATTTACCAGCCTGCAAAAAAGAATTTTATGGGTAGACAGTTGAGATGTATAGAACAAGGGCTTGAGAACTTTTAACATGGCACTTGTCTTCAAAATATCAAGCTTGTCAGAAGAGGACAGTGCATTATGTGTGATAGATCAAACATCTTGCACAATGTTAATGTGAACTTTCATGAACATCAGCTGGATTGCAGCTTTGAATGAATTTGCGTTTTGTGAAATGAAGACCACTGGACAACTAAGATGTTACATCATGTTACGTTGAAAAATATTGCACCGTATTTATAACTCCTATTAATAGTGTCAGTATGTGTTTGTAACTTACAAATCAGTGAAGTTACATAGACAGTAATGGCTTGTTCCTGAAATGAATGTTAAAAGTAATGACAAACTGAAACAACTTTTTGTTACGGAATGTACTATTATGTTTGTATTCAAGTAGGATTGAATGTTGTTTGATTAACAGTTTCTTGGGACTGTGACACATGTATTAATGAGCCGCACTCTGTGAAAAGGGGGTTTAATGCAAGTGCGTTAAGTGTCGTCCTATATTAGCCAGTGCAGTTCACACAGGCTAATCATGGACGACTCTGTCTGCGTTTATGGTATTTTTTTAAGTTTCTTAGCAAGAATACAATTGAAGCGGAAAGTGTTGTCCCTAATGAGCCTGTGTGGATCTTTTCACAGAGCACGGCCCATTTTAATGTGTATAAACTGTTTGTTGTGTATATAAGGTGTTTATAAACAGTAAATGCTGTTAATTGTTTAAAAAGTGAACAATGAACAAATAGCAATATTCATAATTATACTGTGTGAACAATGAAAGCTGAAAGCAACCTAACTGTTGGAAAACTGGGCTCAATGCTTGTGTGTATATCACGAGGGCTTTTTCTGCTTTTATGGTATTTTTTGTATAAAGGAAGTCTTTTCTTAGCGAAAATCCAAACTCTACGCACGTGCATTAAGCCTGGTTCTCCAAGAGGTTAACTCAATGTTTTGTGGCTATGCAACTTCAGCGCGCAAGGTCCCTGCTTGGTGATTGATACATGGTGATATGAATGTGAACTTGGGTGAACTCTATAGATGAACTTGCTAGCTTCATGGTGCCTTTTGTGTTGCAGTGTGTATTTATATGGGTGGGGTATGGGTTATTGATGTTCGTAGTACATGTAACTTCTCCATGAGCTTAATGTAGATCCATGGCCGACATTGGTTGTCTGTTTGTCCACAGGGATGGAAATAAACAGGAACTCACTGGCCCCACTCGCCAATTGCCCCTTAACTTTGTGCAATGACCTCTTTACAAGTCGTATTGAAGGAATAAGAGTTGGCAACCATGGCCGCAAGAAAAACAAGGGTGGGCAACCATGGCCCCAAAAAAACAAGGGTGGGCAACCATGGCCCCAAGAAAAACTAGGGTGAGTATTTCTGGGCAACCATGGCCCCAAACAGTTTGTTTCCATCCATGTTGGCATCAGTCATCTGTTTGTTAATACTCCATTATAGACAGCAATTTCAACCGATATTGATTGACATTACGTTTTGGTCTTAGTAAAGGTCCTCTTGATATTGATTGATCTATGTTCACCAATGTGTACTGATAGCTAAAAATCCATAAATCTTACAGATTGTAATTGAGTTGCATCCTGGAAAAATGAGGCTTAATGCATTTGTGTAGTGTCACAGGCTTATCAGGGACTGCATAGATTTGATTTTTGTTTAGGAGGGACTCTTTCAAACACAAAAAATCAATAGAATCAGAAAGTGTTGTCCCTTATTAACCTGTGCAGACTGCAGGGGCTAATCTGGGACAACCCAAAGCATATGCATTAAGCCCTGTTTTCCCAGGACGCTACTCAGTTGTTTTCCCTATTATGTTATTCTATTCTTGTCTCTGAGCAGTCTTTTTAGACATAAACTGATGCATCAAACCTCTTAGGAAAATATTTTTTTCACTACAACTAAGATTCAAAGTACATTTTTTTAAATACTTTAGCCATTATCATGGTGATTTACATAGTTGGTCAAATGATACATATCCAACCATTTGGGTCAAATTTGCAACATTGTATGCGAACAGTTGTTGAAAGCAATTATGGATGTGTTGTGGTGCTAAATCAGTATAAAGAGGAAAACAATTTAATTTCTGAAATGACTGAGATATGTGATCTCATTGTTGATGATTGAATACACTTAGTTTGTGTTTTGTAGTTTATGAATAAGAAGTTAGAATTGTACATCAATTCCGTTTTGAAAAAGAAAATTATAATTATGTCACATTTACAGAAAAACATGCTTGTAAAGCTTATTGACATTGTTTTCATAAACTTGCTGCAATGTTCATTAATTATATCAAATGTTAGGGTATACATACAAAACAGTTTACAAGAATATTAATGTGGATGTCCTTTTGTGTAATTATTCTTGTAACAGCTGTACTGGCGCTTACTTTGTCAGCGTTTACTCATGTCTACCATTTGCAAAAAAGTTATGGATATGCGTGTTTGGTATGCAAGTGAATAAGGGAAGAAAATGGTTTTCAAGAAAATCCACTTGGAATAAAAGCACTAGAATGTTCATATGTTGGGAATGTCGAAAAAAGCACAAAACAACATTCATACTGAATAGCTGACCTAGTGACATGTGTGTTAAATATGAAATATTTATGGCAATGAACCATCAGACACCTGTATTATTGCATTCCACAACATTTTGTAACATTATATAATTTACTATCTGTGTTAATTTTCTAATGCGCCAGTTTCGCTACTTAAGGTGCACATTTTTAGCTCACCTGAGCAAAACATGCTCATAGTGAGCTTTTGTGATTGTCATTTGTTCATAGTGTGTCATCAATATTTAACTTGTGAGCTGTATAAAGGCCACATGAACTGCTCAATCTTCTTTAATTTTTTGTTAGAACATATGTCCAAATGAAATCTCAGCCGAATTGGCAACTGGGGATTGAAAACTTGGTCACTAAGTCAAATTAAAGAAAAAAATCTTGTGAACATTTAAAGGCCACGTTTATTGCCCAATCCGAAACTTGGTCGGAACATTTGTCCTAATGATATCTTAGCCGAGTTGGAAACTGCAGGGTCTTGTAGGGTTAAAACATTTGTCCCAGTCATATCTCAGCTGAGTTTGAAACTGGGTCATGTCTGGTAAAAAAATACATCACTTAAAATGACATAGAAAAAGCTTGTGAATGATAACTTTTAAACTTGTGGTTTGTTCAAAAGCATGGCTTCCACATGTTGAGGCACTTTTCCTTACAAGTCTATTTTGAAACCCTGTGAATTTTACTGGCTCAGAATATTTTAGTTCCGTTAGGTCTCAGGTGTGAGCCAGAGTACCTTTGTTCCTCTTGTTTGTTGAATAAGATGCTTGTAATAATGACAGTATATTGCCAGTAATGAAGGAGGTCAATGGACATTGCCATAGATACATGTAGCATTACCACATATTTTGGGTTGTCTTTATTAGAAAATGGCTAATTTAAGTGTTGTATGACAGGTATTGAAATCTTCCCTAATCTTTGTTAAGTTATTTTTATGTTTTGCAAAGAAGGCATTATGTTTGTAGAAACATATTAGAACTGGTATAAATAGTATAACGAAAATAATGTGTTCAAATTACATAAAGTTATTTAAAAAAAACAACATTGTATTCAAACATAACCTTGAAGTTCACAATAATCTTTTAACAAAAGCATCAAATTTCAATGTCACGAAATGATTTTGGAGGAAAACAGTGTTTTTAATACACAAGCATGGGGGTTTGCTGTTTTCATCTTAAAGAAGTGATCTAACCACTGAAGCATTTTTTAAATACGCAGTGATCTTTTGAACTATTCAAATGTCATTATAAGACCGCTGCCGAGTAATGGTCCGACTGTCAATTTGTACTTATTTTTTTATAGAGAAATTGTTTATTATTGTTAATTTAAAGGAAGTTGTTGGAAGCTAAAGTGTTTCAAAATATTGCATAATTTTATGTTTTTGCTATAATTGACATATTTCTGTGTGTTGAATAATTGTTAAAACATCAACTAAATCATGTATATTTGACAGTTTCTTGTTTTATGCTTTTTAACCTACTAGATCTTTCTTTATGACTTGAAAGAAAAATTATCAAATCAGGTGATGCAATTATAATGTTTGCTCTTAAACATGTATCTTTTTTCATGTTATTATGGATAGCAGAGTAAAACATGTTTGTTGTAGGTAAGTTAACTGTTGTGCTATTTAAAACAAAAAAGGCAATTTAGGTAACAAATTCTTGTAGTTTTCACTAGAATACATCTGCAGTTAACTGATATGTGTGCTCTTCAAAATATTATCATTTTGTCTTGTGTTGTTAAACTTGAAAATTTTAATTTAAAGCCTTCATGCGCCTACATAAAAATATTATTTAAAGCAAGTTCATTATTCGCTTAATAAAGTTTTCTTGGAATCATTTTCTGTAGTTCTTGAACAGAATATCATTATTTACCTGTTATTTATGAGCTTATTTTATTTATTATGTTTTAATTATGGACAATCTCAATCAGTTGAGGTGCTTAATTTAGTCTTGAACTCTGAAAAGCGGGTTTAATGCATGTGTGTAAAATGTCATCCCAGATTAACCTGTGCATTCTGCACACACACACACACCTGTGCATTCTGCACAGGCTGATAAGGGAGGACACTTTCCACAGAAACTGGATTATTGCTAAGAAGAGATTTTCATAAAATGACAAATATCATAATAGGGGAAAGTGTTGTCCCTGATTAGCCTGTGCAGACTGTTCAGACTAATCTAGTATGACACTTAATGCACATGCATTTAACGCCCTATTAACAGAGCCCAATTATTTTTGCTCAAATGTGGTCTTAATTATGACAGGAACTTGAATAATCCACCTTCTCTAAAATTGCTTAAGCGAATGTAGCGTCACATGAAACAATTGAACAGAAAAACGGTTTGTTGCATAGTTGTACATGTACTTACGACATCAGCAAATCAATTGTGTAATTGTTATTGATTTGAAGATGTTTTATAATTAGGGGAAAATGTTCTTATGTGTTTTGTTTCGTTTTGTTCATGAAATAATCATCATTATTGTATGTTTCACCGTATGACATCATTATCATTATGGGTGTATGAAATAATGTTGTTGTTTCTTATTTGATTCCATTATGCTAGAAATATCTTAGTATGTTGTTGAATATATGAAAGGTTTTGTGTAATATTAAATACTAAGTCTGGTAACCTTTTTGATGCAAAATGACGTGGCATTTAGGATCATTGAAGGAAAACCTTAAATGTCTCGTCTGATTCAATGTTAGAAATTTATTTCTTACAAATCCTCAGTTTGGGATAAATGTACATTATTGTTTGTGACGAAACATAACATCTTGGCATAACTATCTCCAGTAATAAACTTCATGAGGGTTCAATGAAAGACATACCTGCCATCAGCATGATATTAAGAACTTTTTCATATCTTACCAAAAATATTGTGACTCAGTTGCATTTAGTTTATTTTTAGCTCACCTGTCACCAAGTGACATGGTGAGCTTTTGTGACCGTGTGATGTCCGGCGTCCATTGTGAGTGCGTGCTGTGTGTGCGTGCGTCCGTCAACAATTTGTTTGTGTAGACAGTAGAGGTCACAGTTTTCATCCAATCTTTATGAAATTTGGTCAGAATGTTTATCTTAATGAAATCTGGGTTGGGATTATATTTGGGTCATCTGGGGTCAAAAACTAGGACACAAGGTCAAAAACTAGGTCACATAATAGGTCAAATAATACAAAAACCTTGTGTAGACAATAGAGGTCGCAGTTTTCATCCAATCTTTATGAAATTCGGTCAGAATGTTTATCTTGATTAAATCTGGGTTGGGATTGTATTTGGGTCATATGGGGTCAAAAACTAGGTCACTAGGTCGAATAGTTGAAAAATCATCAACAATTTGTTTGTGTAGACAGTAGAGGTCACAGTTTTTATTCAATGTTATGAAATTGGTCAGAATGTTTATCTTGATGAAATCTGGGTTGGGATTGTATTTGGGTCAACTGGGGTCAAAAACTAGGTCACTAGGTCAAAAACTAGGTCTAATAATAGAAAAACCTTGTGTAGACAATAGAGGTCGCAGTTTTCATCCAATCTTTATGAAATTTGATTAGAATGTTTATCTTGATGAAATCTGGGTTGGATTGTATTTGGGTCAAAAACTAGGCCACTAGGTCAAAAACTAGGTCACTAGGTGAAATAATAGAAAAACCTTGTATAGACAATAGAGGTCCAATCTTTATGAAATTAGGTCAGAATGTTTATCTTGATGAAATCTGGGTTGGGATTGTATTTGGGTCATCTTGGGTCAAAAACTAGGTCACTAGGTCAATTAATAGAAAAACCTTGTGTAGACAATAGAGGTCACAGTTTTCATCCAATCTTCATGAAATTTGGTCAGAATGTTTGTCTTGACGAAATCTGGGTTAGGATTAGGTCAATAGGTCAAATATTAGAAAAACCTTGTGTAGACATTAGAGGTCACAGTTTTCATCCAATCTTTATGAAATTTGGTCAGAATGTTTATCTTGATGAACACCGGGTTGGGATGGTTTTTGGTTAGTCAGGTGAGCAATTAAGGGCCATCATGGCCCTCTTGTTAATTTTTATGATGAATGTTCAAGCTTTTTTGTAAAGTTTAGGTATAAATTATTTACATTGCTTTTTTTTGTTAAAAAAATAATCCAACACAAATCTTTCATTCCCTTAGGTACTTACATACATCGAAAATAAACATACGGATTAAAACAGAGTGTTTATCTTTCTCTGAAAGTCTGGTACGGTTTATCAAATGTCATTTGATTCTGTCTGCCTATTTGGTTTTACAAATGTAGCTTTCAATCCAGATGCTTATAAAGCGTGTGATTTTATTAAGTTACAGTAAAAATATTGGGCATATTCCGTCAATGTTTTGGCGATGTTTAGCCTTCAGCATAATGTAGTACCATATAAACATGTTTGTTGAGGTTTGTATTTTGCCATTGTGCAAAATTTTGTTGTGGACTCGATATTCCATGTGGACTCGATATTCCACTGAGCGCTTTTTGTGCTTACCTGCAACCAGAATTGTCTGCAGTGAGCTTGTGTTTGCATGACCTTCATTCCACTATGCCTTCCTTGCAGAGGAACTACCGGCCTTAAGGCAAATTGTTCACCTAATTAGCTTGTTAATACACCGTACTATTACATACACACTACAATATGAGACGGGCTTCTGGAAAGCAAGGCTTAATGCATGTTGGTAAAGTGTCCTCTCAGATCAGCCTGTGCAGTCCGCTCAGTCTTATCAGGGACAACACTTTCTGCCTAAACTGGATTTTCGCTGGGATGAGTTTTCATTTAACCCGAAAATAACACTTACCGGTAGGTTGAAAGTGTCCCTGATAAGCCTGTGTGGACTGCACAGGCTAATCTTTGATGATACTTTACATGCATGCATTTATCCTTGTGTTTGGCTCATATGCTTGGTCTAAAGCTTTATTTGGGTTCTTTTACAAGGCAAGGATCAAAAAGTTTTTGTTAGTTTTCTTTAATAATTATTATTAAATGGTGTTTACTCGCATATACATGTATAATAGTGTGTAATTCTATCTCAAACTCTTCAATTATTATTTTATCAAATTTAATGGTGTTTACTCGCATATACATGTGTACTTGTGTGTAATTGCTATCACAAACTATTTTATCAAATGGTTTTTACTCGTATATTCATGTATACTAGTGTTTGTTTTCTATCACAAACTTGCGCCTTTGTTGCATCATCTTGTCTTCACTGGTAATGGTAGGTATGAACTATGTTGGAATTATGATGTTGAAACATTCAGTAAGCTTTTATACCAATGCAGACAATTTCTGAGTTGAATAAAATAATAAATTACATTTTGTGTTCTTTGTTAACTTTGTGCTATAATTATTCCTCCTCAAATGAAGTTGTGTATTGGAGTCACTATGTCGGTCAGTCAGATGGTCTGTCCTTATTAAATGGTCAAAGTTTGTGAAGTAAACTGCTTCTGTATTTCTCAACCATTTGAATTGAGACTTGACCCATGTACAAATTAAGTTGTGAAAGACCTTTTTTAGGGTTGACTTTTCAAATGTTCTGTTATACCCCGCCATAGGAGGAGGGATATTTTTTTGGCGTTGACCGTCAGTTTGTCCGTCCGTCTGTCTGTCCGGAGCCATATCTTGTAAGTGCTTTGGCCGATTTTATTGAAACTTGGTATGAGTATATATATGGATAAGAGGATGATGCACGCCAAATGTCATTGTACACCATCTGTTAATTATAAAACCTGAAAATAACCGATTTTATATTATGATAAAAATGTTTTAATGAAGAGTGTAAAAACAAACAATCTCAGCTAACAAGAGCCTTATACGAGTACAATCTATAAAAAAATGAACGTACGCGAGAACAAAGGATTTCTATGAAGAAGGATTATAAGTATTCATGTAGGAAAACGAAATTAAAATATAACAGTGACAAAAGCAAGCGAATGAATAATATGAGACGGAAATCACCTCGTGAATTTTGGAAACTGTTCAAGCGAAAACCATCACAAATCTCAGACACGATACCGTTAAGCGAATTTAGTGATTATTTCAGTATATTAGCCGACGATAGCAGTGTAAATCTAAATTCTTTTGACGCCGAAACATTCTTAAATGAGTTTGACAATAGGCAAAACACACACCTGTTGTACCCCGAACTAGATAATTCCATATTGATAGAAGAAATAATAAAGGCAACAAAACGATTGAAACACAATAAAGCGCATGCGCAGGACAATATAATATATGAATATTTTACTGAAACAATACATGTGATTTCAAAGCCGTTAGAAATATTACATAATGATAGTGTTTTCCACGCAGCTGGGTGTCCGGAGTTATCATACCAATACATAAACGTGGCAACATTACAGACCCAAATAACTATCGGGGGAATTACGTTAATTAGTTGTTTTGCCAAACTGTTTCAAGTATACTAAATGAACGTCTTAAACAATGGGCGGAAACTTATGCCATTTTAACGGATGCGCAATACGGCTTTAAACCAAACTGTAAGCACAGTAGATGCAATATTTATTATTAATGCCCTCATAGAAAGACAGTTGCAGAATAAAGAAAAAAACTATTTTGTTGTTATATTGACTACCGGAAAGCATACGACGTCATCAATCGCGGTCAATTATGGAGTAAAATGTTTAATATGGGCATCGACGGTAAAGTCTTGACCCTTATTCGATCCATGTACAATGAAGTCAAATTACAAGGTAAACACATGGGTTGACTGTCAGACATATTCAATAGTAACGTTGGTCTATTTCAGGCGGAAATAACCTCGCCCATATTGTTTTCATTCTTTATTAATGACATCGAATTAAGTCTGCAGAATGGAATAAACGCCGGCATGACATTAGAACAAATATCTATCCATCTCTTATTATTCGCAGACGACGCGGTTTTATTTTCTGAAACACAAGAGGGTCTTCAAGAGTCATTATACAATTTAGAAACCTACTGCAATAAATGGAATTTAACAGTTAATATTGAAAAAACAAAGGTCATGGTATTCCGAAAAGGGGGTTCAATCAGTAAAGCATTCAAATGGACTTATAAAGGTCAAGAACTAGAAATTGTGATCAATTTTAATTACCTTGGAATTGTGATGTCAAGTGGCAAATCGTTTGTGCCCGCAACAAATACACTATATGGCAAGCATTAAAAGCAATGCATTCTTTGTTTAACCTAACGAAAGATATGGACGTACCCATAAATATCATGTTTATTTTATTTGACACATATGTATCATCCATTTTAAACTATAACTGCAAAGTTTGGGGATCCATCAAAGCGGAAAATATTGAAAGCGTTCACCGTAAATTTTGTAAAAGGCTATTGAACGTAAAAATGTCAATAAATTCACTATCGCTATATGCAGAAGTTGGTCAATTTCCCTTGCATATCGACAGATATGTCAGGATGGTTAAATATTTTTTTAAATTACGTACTGTGAAACAGGGAAATTGTATTCTTAAACAAGTTGTAGTTTTACAAAGATTAGAAATTGAAGGTAAAAATAATGCTAACAATTGGTCATCGAAAATACGGGACATTCTTAACTAAACCGGTTTCACCGATGTATGGCTATTCCCTGAATCTGTTGATGTTAGGAATGCATTAAATCCGAAATATTATAGAATCCGGCCAAATATGTTCAAGTTTATTAAACTACTTAATAGCTCAAACAAAACTGTATTAAGAAAGCTAGCCATGTATTGTTTAACATGCTTTAAATGGATCTTTTCACGCTTTGGTAAATTGACAAAATTGAAAAAAGTTGTTTCAGATTCGTAAGTTTTCGTTTTAGTTATGATATTTGTGAGGAAACAGTAATACTGAACATTAACCATGCTCTAATAAAGCCATTATATGCATCTTTTGACGATTTTAAAACCTAAAAATTATAAAGCGTTGCAACGCGAAACGATTGAATAATTTGGAGAGTTCTGTTTTTGTCGTTAAATTTTGTGAAACTGCGAAGATTGCTTATATACGGTATAAAATTCGTTAAACATGCGTACTCGGCAGAATAGCTCAGTAGGCTAAAGCGTTTTTACTTCAGGACTCTGGCAGGACTCCAGGGGTCACTGGTTCGAAACCTGCTCCGGGCAAAGTTCTTTTCCTTTTTTTATTTTTTTCTTGATTTTTTACTGGAGCTTTTACGATCCAATGTTTACATTTATCAATATAAAGCATTTAATGAATAAGTTAAAAAAATGCCAAAATCTGTGAAAAGGCCCCTTTAAAATAAGAGAAAATGTCAAATATATGTAGTCTTAAATAAAAATACATTTTTACAAAAAAATAAGGTCAGAAATATGTAATTATACCTATATTTGTAAACCTATATGCATAACATTGTGTGACCACTGTGTATTAAACCCATCCATGTACCATTCTTATGAAATATGTTCACAAAATATGTTTATTTTGTGTTTGTTTAGATTATTTATTCTTTAAAATGATGTGTGTTTTTGTGTGTACTTCAACGCATGCTGTTATTTATATGTATGTTAATGACGATGAGCTTCACATGCTCAAGTCAAAAATAAACTATTCTGTTCTGTTAATAACGGAGTTATGGCCCTTTGTATCTTGTTTTCCTAAGTGCATGTCTACACCAAATTGTTTGTACATTAAGGACATTAATTATTTTATTGAAACTGGTATTATGTCATCACCATCAAGTGTACGTTTGCAGGATACAGTTTTCACAAACAGGGCTCCTTTTATTCCAAATGTATGAGCCATTCTGAATTCTACCAATATATGAGGACAACTATTCTGACCTAGTTTCATTAATTAATTGGGCTCACAAGGTTAATGCTGAGGACAAATGACAGATCACAAACGCCGGACAAAAAGCTTTTGACATCTACCTCATTCTTTTTAATTAACTTTGATGTGTTTCGCCAAGTAGGCATCGTCTTTTCAGAAACAAATTAAAAGTTAACAATAGTATAATGAAAATAATGGTTAAATTATAAAGCACATTGTTGTACTGTGTGACTAACTAAATCCATCTGTCTTGTGATCGTATAAAAGGAAGAAAACGTTGTGTCTAGTTCTCAATCTATTTCAAATCTAAATGTATATAAACAACGAACTCACAGTTATGACGTTAACGTAACGTGACGTTCCGCGCAATGGCGCGAAAGCGTCGTAACATGTACACATTCCCAACATACGCGGGGCCGCAAAATGTGAATAAACATATAGAAATACGTGAATATGCACTTAAAATATCGAAGCACTAAACAAATAATTTTATAAATTAAACATAAATGTTATATCTGGGACGAAAATACATTTTAAAACAAAATGATCTTAGCACGATTATTGTCTTCTGCTACAACATTTATCAGTCAATTTATGACACTGTTTCGTCTCCGACCTCCAATGGATATAGTTTGGTAATTGGGCGATTCGTAATTCCCCCGTCTGTCCGAATGTTTGCGGCTCGTACTCAGTCCATCGTTGCCTTGGATGAGCGCCTCGACCCTTGCCAATTTCCATCGTGACCGTGGACCTTCATCGTGTACCATGACGATGTCGCCGACTTTAATCGTCTGTTCATTACGCCCGGAAATCCGCTGGTTTTCGCGTAAAGCTGTGAGGTATTCTCTTCTCCATCTGCAGCGGAAATCGTCGATGAGTTTTTGCTGCATTCGCGCTCGTTTGGAAATATTCTCTCTGGTGACGATATTTTGAGAATCCAAATCCTAGGTCACGGCACCAAAATGTCTTGTGATCGTATAAAAGGAAGAAAACGTTGTGTCTAGTTCTCAATCTATTTCAAATCTCAATGTATATAAACAACGAACTCACAGTTATGACGTTAACGTAACGTGACGTTCCGCACTATGGCGCGAAAGCGTCGTAACATGTACACATTCCCAACATACTCGGGGCCGCAAAATGTGAATAAACATATAGAAATACGTGAATATGCACTTAAAATATCGAAGCACTAAACAAATAATTTTATAAATTAAACATAAATGTTATATCTGGGACGAAAATACATTTTAAACAACATATAAACACAACTTAATTTGCAACATACTTAACACAAAGAAAACGTTCAGTATATGAAATCAATCACCAGTTTTATAAATGTTTCATTATTTTCACTTCACTTACAGGGAATATAGTTTCGTTATTTGTCTATTTGTCAATTTCCAACACGAATTTTTGTTGACTGCACCAGTCCATCATTTCCCTTGACCACCTCCTCGGGGGTGTATTTAAGGTGTATTTAAGGCGCATCGGTATCTCATGTTTGCATTGTTCAATGTGCGATCAGGCGCACATATCTTCCGAGGTGGCGCCACTGTCGCTCGCTTCCGGTCGAACGCGGTAGCCCTGTGGGGAATACACTTTAGTCTCAGTAGTGTACACAGAGCCGTCTGCTATATGCCGAATGTTATCATATGTGACGCGTAGAGCGTCTGTCGATAAAGAAGACGAACTAGCGTCGTAATTGCCACTCGATGGGTCTACGTCACCATCGTCGCCGGAAACGATATTAGTGGACGATTCCTTTTCCCAGCTTCGGCAATTGCGAGTGCGCTGCGTGTCGCTGGATCCGTTCGGGGTATGCGAAACAGGCCCGTGGATTTGTTCATACACGGTGTCAATAATTCGTTCTATAACAGAGTTTCTTTCGTCTTTTTCGTCAGAGCTGCCGCTGCCAGGGACGACGACCGGCTGTCGGTGCTTAGAGTTCTTTTTCCGTCGGCGTCGTTTCCAGCGGTTGTAACGTTTATTCACTACTGCCTCGAAGCAAAACTCATGACCGGACGGCATACACGAATCATTTGGACTCTGTAGTTTGGAGCGCTGCAGGCGCTTGAGGAATGTATCCCCGCTCTCATCCACTTCCGGCGCACTGTTGAAAACCGGCTCGTTGTCGCTTTTGAATAGCATCCTCTGGCTGCAGGGAATCGTGCGGTCCGGTATAACCAACGTGGAGATCATCGTGCTCTCTTCCTGACTGTTGCCACTTAAAGTGAACGTCACATCTTTTTTACCCGAGTCGTCTGAACCACTCTCTTGTACCGTTTCCATCCGATTGTCTTCTTGGTTACCGGCGTGAGATCCCTTTTGTACTAGAAATACACGCCGGGGAGTCAATGTATCCTTTGTGTTATTTGTACGATTAACTGCATCCGTTTGTGTCTTCTTTTCTGAGTGTGTGTTTCGGGTTCTGCTATTTGTGCACATCTCGATCGTAGCGTTATCCACTCCCAGAAGCACATCCGGTCTGGTCAGGATTATCGCTGAATTACACATCACATGCTTCTCCATGGCGTGATATTTGTAGCGCGGTAGCTTGTATGTTAAGGGAGCGGCCGGTGTCGCCTGAGTCAGCAGTTGTTGTGCAAGGTAGGGGGCGTTGTTCACGACTGGAATGCTGTGCACAGTGTAGTCGGGCTGCTTCCTGTTTTGATAAATGTCTTGTAAAACGTTCGATGCAATTTCTTCTTTGTTTCTGATACGTTTATTCAGATTATCTCTAAGTCTTTGGATCTTTAACTCTAGGTCGAATGAATATGATTTTCCCTCGACCAGTTCCGATGATAAATCTTTGATATCGTTATGGTTAACAATCTTATTGTTCAGCGTTCTCACTTCTTCTGCTTCTTCCACTATCATGTGAAGTAATCTTGTACTCTGATGTCGTTAACTCGGTTGAGTCAAATCTCTCTAGTTCTCTGGATATAAGGCGACGATGACCGTCGCGCATCGCAATGAGCTTGTTCAGCTGCATATTTCGACTCTTGACTAGTTTGTCACGGCACCAAAATGTCTTGTGATCGTATAAAAGGAAGAAAACGTTGTGTCTAGTTCTCAATCTATTTCAAATCTCAATGTATATAAACAACGAACTCACAGTTATGACGTTAACGTTACGTGACGTTCCGCGCAATGGCGCGAAAGCGTCGTAACATGTACACATTCCCAACACCATCATAAGATTTGTTGTATAATTATCCTTAACCCTTTCCCACTCAGAAGCAAAGTGAAAATGGCTATGTGCAAATAGCATAAAACCAGAACAGCCTTCGAGTAACTCCTTATGTTGTAGCAATTCCTGTTTTTACTCCTAGCAGGGTAAGTTAAACTGCTGCTAGATTTTATTTTAGAACAGACTTCATTTAAACTAATAAGTCCGAGACAGCAGAAAGTGTCATTAATGATTAGACTGCAAACTACACAAGTCAATCTGCGATGACACTTTGTGCACATGCATTTGGTCCAGCTTTTCAAGGAAAGACTCGAATCCCATTTTGCTACAGTAAATACTTAAATGATGTTTGAGTTTCAAAGCAGCAGGCAACAAGAATGCTTGGTTCTTATGAACGAGAACATAATGTTTCATTTATTATATTTATTTATTTAACACGTTTCCAAATAAAACACTCTCACTTTTTAATACATATATTTAATTACAAAACACAAAATATCTAATTAACAAACATATAGTTTTAATTATCATTGTGATTCCACATCTGCAAAGCTGCCTAAATTCACAACAAACCTGGAATGCCCATACAAGTTTTCCACGAGCAAAAACCTTTTAGATTGGGACAAAATAATCCACAGGACAGATGGACACGTTTCGAAACTTAATATTTAAGTAATGCTCTGGGAAAACAGGGCTTAATGCATGTTCATAAAGTGTCATCCCAGATAAGTGCCTGCAGTATGTACAGGCCAACCAGGGACTAGACTGGATTTTCACTAAGAGACTTCATTTAAACAAGAGTTCCACGGTCTGAGACATATGCCCCCCAAACAGGGCTTTGAACTAGTGATCCCAATTCCAATAGGGGTCATCTACTGTCCAAGGCCATTGCACATGTGAGGTACCAAGCCAATCATTCAATTGGTTTACGAGTTATTGATCGGAAACAATTTTCACACTTATTGTGACAGTGACCTTGACTTTTGACCTAGTGGTCATGTACTGTCCAAGACCAATGCACATGGGAAGAATCAAGCCAATCGGTGGATTTGTTTACGAGTTATTGATCAGAAATGATGTCCCACTTATTGTAAGACTTCGACCACAACCTTTGACCTAGTGACCCCAATTTCAATAGGGGTCATCTTCTGTCCAGGGCCAAGTATCAAGCCAATCGGTCAATTCGTTATTTACTCCAGCACTAAATTCAAAACTGCTTGTTTCTTGTTTTAAGACTTCTTAATATGAATGTAATATGAATGTAAATTTTAAATGATAATTGATTTTTCATATAATTGGTACAAATTAAATGCACATCAATATTAGGAAAAAGATATAATTTTTACTTATCTGAAACGTACAGTAACGCAAGAACAGCATCAATGTCAGAAAAGTATATGCGAGTATTCAATCAGTAATGATTTGTTCACAAAGTGTCACACATTGATGCAAGTAACCTTTGCTTTAAATTATTAAGTATGCATTTTTATACAAATAAACTAGATTTCCATATTAGGTTCTGATTTTGTTTTTCTAATGTAAATTCGCAAAATTGATGCACAATTATAGTTGTTGTACTAAAATTGTACATTCATTTATAACTAAACACGTTTCATTCAACATTTTCAAGACAGGAAATTATAACAGGTTTTTAATCGGCTAACGATGGAAACATGTGAGTATTAAAATTTGACCCCTTGAATCTTTCATAAATGATATATAAATCAAAATCAAACACAAACTTTGTAGTAAGGCACATAACAGTATAATTGACAGCATAATATTCCAACGAAGAAAGCCACTTGGATGCAGATAAGGCGGCAAAAAGTACTTGACCTACGTATAATAGAAACAAGCAAGAAGCTGTT
Organism: Dreissena polymorpha; assembly: GCF_020536995.1. Classification (NCBI taxonomy): domain Eukaryota; kingdom Metazoa; phylum Mollusca; class Bivalvia; order Myida; family Dreissenidae; genus Dreissena; species Dreissena polymorpha. The sequence goes on along the minus strand of NC_068355.1, from coordinate 139,905,022 downwards.
ATGAAAACATTCAGATCAATGCATATATGTCAAAAGTCAATGTAATGCGTAATACATACAGTGGGTCGATTGTTAAACAGACCAGCCTATTTATATGAATAAGAATATAATATATGGTATCAACCCTTTACCCCTTAGAAAGATATTTAACCCTTTACTCCTATAGGGGTATTCCACTACGACCCGATTCCCCACGATTTGTCCCGATTTCCAATATTTTGAGGTTGGGGACATTGGTTACTCAATCGGCGTAGGTCCTAACTCATTTGTAGCTAGTCACGGGCGAGTCGTGAGCATCCAAAAAATCACGGCCAGTTTTTAAAGGTGTTTAAAATTTGACCAAGACCTCCAAGACTGAATTTAATCGCAGTTGACTCGTAACAGTGTCGTAGTGCGTTCTTGGGCGTCGTAATGGAATTTTAGGTAATTCGTGACTCAATCGGGGAATCGGTGATCACGTGATCTGTCTACGAATCATTTACAACTTTGTCAAGACTCTCAAGAGTTCACCCCGATTGAGTTGCGAGCCCGCTAAGATTCTCGCGATTTAGTTACGAAACAGTTACGATTTTGTAAAGAATGATAAAGAAATAATATTTTTCCATCATGTTTTGTTGTCGAAAAACCCACAGTAAGGAGTATAGATGCGAAGGAATTAAATCACGAATGCGGAGCACGAGTGCTTTGATAACACAAATCTATACTCCTTACTGTGGGTTATTCGACAACAAGCCATCATAGAAAAATATTATTTCTATTCTTACACGATTCTTATTGATTTGCTTCAAGCTTTTGAACGTTAACTATATTTTCCAATACTCCGCCCTTCTAAGTACAAAGTTCACTATTTAGTGACGTCATTGAATTGTACAAACATTTGACGTCGTTTTCATTCATAAATATTTTGCAAATTACGTCACTTTCATTGAGAACAACACTCATAGAAACTAAATGACGTCACATGTGTTAATTCTTCTGAAAAGCTGACATGCTATAAATGTTTTCTTAATTACGTTTCTTAACAAACAAATTCTTAGCAAGCGTGGTCATGTTACTTTTCACCAAATATACAATTTGTTGTTTCATTACACTTATATAGGTGCTACATTTTTTACATTTCTTTAACAGCGGGATTTAAGCACGTGCAATTTACTGCAATATTTTCTTATTTATTCGGAACTATTTTCGAAACATTAAGCTCCGCCCATAATTTATTGCAGAATAACCCACACTTTATTTCTTTCTTTGTCTATAGAAAACAAGTCGCGTGCCGTGTTAGAATCAATATCAGTAGATACTAGTATTGGCGCCGAATTCATGGGTGCGTTCGGTGAGGTCCTAGCTTATTCGTGACCGATCTGCATCGTTTGTAGTACAGTCGCAGTAGATTTTTACACATCGTAGTGAAGTCGCGACCCTATTCGCAAGACTTCAACCGAAACCCACTATTCGTCGTAACTCAATCGTACCACTGTCGTAACTGAATCGCAGACTGTCACGAGTCATCCCGATTCAATAAATGTGAGAAATCGTAGCGAATCGTGGGCTTGTTTTCGTAGTGGAATAGGGCCATTAGATATGTATTTTGACACATTTGTAGTCCCTTAGAAAGTTCAATTTAATTAAAGAGCTTTCTTGGTAGATTGAAGTTTTTAAGGCTACTTTTCCAACCCTTAGATACTGATAAGCAGCAAACAGCATAAAACCTGAACAGAGTGCGAGTTACTCATTGGCTGTTCTGGTTCTATGCTGTTTGCACATAGCCATGTTCACTTTGCTTCTGAGTGGGAAAGAGTTAATACATAGATTACTAACTAGATTATACAAAACTGCCATTAAATTGTAAACACATAATGTTAAAAAATAAATAATGATTGTATTAATAAAAAAAAATAGCTACATGAGATTAATCATTATGAGCCGAGGTCTGGAAGAATGGGGCTTAATGCGTGACTAGAACGTTTTCCCAGGCTAGCCTGCGCAGTCCATAAAGAGTTATCAGTGACCATATTTTGCTTTCAAGGTATTTCTTGTTTTAAGGAAGTCTTCTTTACAAAAATCAAGTTTAGGTGGAAAGTGTTGTCCTGTGTGAACTGCACAGGCTAATCTAGGCCAACAATGAACTATCATGCAGTAAGCCCTGTTATCCCAGAGAGAGATTCACATGTTCTCCTTCATAATCTTAACACTGTTCTATCCTAGTGAACTGATACAGGATAAATTCGTTAACAAAGTCTACAACAAACTTTGATATGAATATAAAAACAACAAAAATAAATGAAGGAGGGTTGAGATTTAGCAGATCAATACAGGTTTTTTTTTTACTTTATGTTGGTAATACTAAAATTTGTGTTCTAAAATCAACTAGATACATGCTGAATTTAAACAAATGTCGATTGAAGACCTCACTCTTTGATCAAGCATAAAGGGAAATGTTAGTATGTAATCTTACATCACACAAAACATTCTCAGACACTACATAAAACATTGTCTCTATTATTATCAGTACAGATACCAGGTCAATTCTTAGCCAAACAATGCTACCTATGTTAATGAAAACAGCAGAAAAATATTAGCGTTGTTCTGGAAAAATTGGGCTCAAGTGATGTACGTAAAGTGTAATTCCAGATTAGACTGTGCAATCCGCACAGGCTAATCAATGACAACACTTTCTGCTTTAATGGATTTTTTGTGTAAAGAAAGTCTCTTGTTAACGAAAATCCAGTCTAGGCAGGAAGTGTCGTCCCTGATTGTGCAGTCCGCACAGGCTAAAATGGGACGACACTTTACACACATGGATTTCCAGAACAAGGTTAATACATGTATGGTTAACTCCAGGCAACTGCACACTTATGCTACTAGTTAATGCTAAACTCGCTAACTCTGACTAGCACCAAACAAAACAACATTAAAGCACTAATCCAATCAACAAAAACCATCCAAAATTATCATCCAGTACTTAAAATCATGAAAATTGAAGACATCAGTACAACGTATATGCCCCAAATACAAAACAAAATGGCTTATAGGCACATTCATTAAAGTTTTCAACAATGTGACTCGTTGCTTAAAGTGATTTCATATATTTGCATAATATTTTGTATACCTTCATTATATAAGAACAATATGTAATATATTTTTATTAAACCTAGAACTTATTAAGAATACCTTGATTTACAATTTTAGGTAATTCAATTCATTTATCCATGTATAGTGAATAAGTGTAAATAATTTTTGACTTTATTGCCCTAAGTCATGTGTATAATAAAATCTTGCAAAGATGTTATTATATTCTGAGTATAATAATTTCAAGATGGGTTGTAGATTCAACAAAAGGTAAATTAGGTAAGAAAACAAATAGTTAAAATAATGCTGATATTGTTCATTTAAACAAATACAAACTGTAAACAAATAATTAAATTTTATAGTAAGCACAATAGCTACAAAATAAACAAAACATCACATCAAAACAACAATTCTAATATCACAGACCTTCTTCTTATCAGTATGATGTGTACTTATAGTTACAAAATGATGGTAGGGTAAATACCTTAACAACACATACAATGAGTTGTCCGAGAAATTAAATTGTTAATTTTTCAGTAATTTTTATGATTTACCATCATTTATTACAAGTAGAAGCTTCTTAACACATAAATTACTTTCCATTTCGAATTAATGAACTTGTCCTTTGGCTAGAGGTCAATATAAAAAGCAATGACCTTGGAATAGAGGTCAATCATATGATAATGACCTTTGGTCAGAGTATGCTGTATGCTTGAAGTTGTAAAGATGTATCCTGCAGTTTTTAGGAAAGCGCTATCTATCCTCCAGCAATCTTGAGGCAACCAGTATCTATCCTGCAGTTTTTAGGAAAGCGCTATCTATCCTCCAGCAATCTTGAGGCAACCAGTATCTATCCAGCAGTCTTAAGCACGTTGTACCGCTTGAGGGACATACGCAGGGAACCAAGCTCCCTGACAACCGACTCCAGTCTGCCTTCCATCTCCTCCTGTGTGGAGAGTCAGAGAAAAGAACCATAACAATCATAATCAGCAGGGTACAATAGTAAAAGTTTTCTCATTTGTGGTCCTCAGCAATTTCAAAATTTGGAGGAAAGTGAAATAAAACTACTGAACTGAAGAGAGGAAATTTTAGATAATACAAGGGCCATGACTCCACAGTTTTAAGAAGATTTTGATCATAATTGGTAAAGAAATTATGTTCAGAGATATATGAGCAGTGCATTACAAAACAGGGTTTAATGCATGTGCATAAAGTGTCATCCCAGATTAGGCAGTGCAGTCCACACAGGCTAATCAGAGACTACACTTTGCGCGTAGACTGGACATTGGTTAAGAAGAACCTTCCTTGAAACGAAAAATTCCATAAAATTGGAAAGTGGTGTCCTTGACAAGTCTGTGCATACATGTACTGTAAGTGCTAATCTGGGACTATACTTTTCGCACAAAGATTACCCCCAGGTTTTCTAAAGCGCATCTCATATACATTCTCTACCTACCAAGAAATTTCTTGGTTTAAAAAAAAACAACCTATTGTGAAGACACGTCAATTTCTTTATTTCTGAATTTGGAAATAAAGGCGGCAACTAATTATTTGATCGGGTCTTGATTTCGTTGATAGGTCAATCCGGGGAATCAACACACATTTAATGCCCATGGATAAAAGTAATTGTACAAAATGTGTCACCTTGTGTTGCCTGCTCTGTCGGTCCACGCGGCCATGCATGGGTATCTTGCTGATGCTGGACTCCAGCTGACGTTTCTCTGCCTGCAGCCCGTCATAGCGACTCTCCATGTCAGATATCTCCTGTAGACGTTCACGAACTCTCTGCTCCTAGGGCACATATATCATACATACATCAGGTAGATTTCATTATTCAAAAAGTGGCATCCCTGACACTTAATGCATATTTACAAAGCTCAATTCTCTTGTAGACCCTCCCAAACTTTCTGCTCCTGTGCTTTAATGAATGTGTGCATAGGCTTATCTGGGACAACACTCTCTGCCTAAACTGGGGGACATCCAACTCAGATTTAGTAAATTCTTAAGTTTTATTAATTATTTAAACCTATATGGGCCTACCTCTGTTAAAAGTGTAATGCAGTCTGTAAAGTGTTTCCCAGATAAGCCTGTGCAGGGATGACACTTTTCGCTTTTATGTTGTAGTTTTTCATTTTAAAAGAAGTCTTTTCTTTGCGAAAATTCAGTTAAGGCAGAAAAGTGTCATCCGTGAGGACTGCACAGGAAAATCTGGTACAACACTTTACACACATGCAATAAACCCCCTTTTTTCCCAAAGGGCGGCTAAATTATTTTACCTTGATTGCATCAAGTACAGATGAAATTATTAAAGTGTATAGGTAACTTAATTGTTGTTTTAAACCATCATCAAATTGGTAAATTTTTTATCATGTTTTAAGCAGGTGTGTAGTTAAAAACATTACATTTGTCAAGTTCCCAAATACTCATCTGGTTGACAGCTGCTTTAAAATCACATCATTCAAATTAACCCAAATCATTCCCAAAATCATATTAAACTAATCAATCTGTGACACTAGAAAGAGAAGAAATGTAACCTACAATGAGTAATTATCTGTTATTGACAGCTTTAAAATCACATCATTTAAATTAATTCACATCATTTAAATTAAGTAAAATCATTTTCTTATCCAAAATTATCCGTGAAACTAAGAAGAGAACAAATGTAACCTACAATGGCCTTGTTTTTCTCCTGGAGGTCATTTTTAGGCTTGACCATGGAGGTGTGCACATTCTCCCACAGAGGTCGAGCTGTCAGCTGACCAGTCCTCATCAAGTCCAGAGCGCCCTCCACCTTGGATTCCCCGTCTGCACCTGAACATTATTACTTTACTACTTAGATACGTATTTTACCCGTTACCACTTAGATACATATTTTGACGCTTATGAAGTCTTTAAAAAAAAAAAAAAAAAAAAAAAAGAAGATTTTCTTACAAGTTTCAAAGGCTTCATTTTCAACCCTTAGATACTGATGAGCAGCAAGTTACTCGCAGGCTGTTCTGGTTTTATGCTGTTTGCACATAGCCATTTTTACTTTGCTTCTGAGTGGGAAAGGGTTAATCAAAATCTAAATTTGTACTACGAAAATGTACAAATAACTTGTGAATTACTGGTACATATGCTCCAGTTATATCCCTTGTTGAAATGGATAACCCTTTTGATAGAAACAAGTATTGAACATTTTTAATGGAATTCTGTGACAGCTTATAAGAATTCAACTCGGACCAAAAAAAACTTAACCAAACAACTTAACTAACAAGACACTGCAACAGAGTGACTATATCTCTGGTTTTCTAGTAGGACAGTCTTGCTTTAAATGTGTAATTTTAGTGTTTAACAATAAATGAGCCTTGCTCTGGGAAAACAGGGCTTAATGCATGCATGTAAAGTGTAGACCAAAGCTATTCTGGGACCACACTTTCCACTTAATTTTGATTTTCCCAAAGAAGAGACTTTCTTGATACAAAATACCATAAATGCAGAAAGTGTCGTTCCTGATTAGCCAGTGTGAACTGCACAGGCTAATCTTGGATGACACATATGCACATGCATCAAATCCCGTTTTCCCAGAGCCAGGCTGATTATTCCTTTAACTCGTACCTTTTTGTTCCTGATTCCTGTTACCAAGTGACCCATTTGATTGTGAACTTCCTTGATCCCCAGGCTTGGAAAACTGATTATCTCCCTTTCTTGGGGTCACGCTTAATGTTTTCCTTTCCTCATTGATGTCAATATTGAACCGAGTGGAGCTATCAATGTTGCCATTTCTCAAGGGCCCATGGCTCCCATTCACTGCCCCCCTTACATCCCCATCAGCCTCATGTTCAGTTCTACGAAGATCTTTTTCAGACTCTTTTGACGACCTTTCTCTAGATTTCAAATTTTTATCATGTTTGTTCGAACTTGTTTTTTTACCAGTTGTTTCTGACCCAGATTTTTCCGCTTGACTCGGCTTTGTTTTTGCGACGCTAGCATGGCTGGATAAAGCGGGTTTTTCCTTCCTGCCTCTCTGCACACCCAGGTCCGGGTAATAATCGTCTTTGGATGTGGGTCTTTCACTGCCGTAGAACTTCTTTTGTTGCAGTTTCAGCTGGGGTGGAGACTGCGCAGGCTTCACTGCCACAGCCTGACGCATCATATCACGCAACTTGAACAGGTCTCGCTCGGCTTTCAACAAGGGGGAGTAATCTGAGACGTCAGACTCTGCTGGGGATTCTGGTCTACGCTGGCTAGCGGCTGGCCCATCTGAGAACTGCTCCTTTCTGGCTGGGGACCTCTCTCTTCGGGGAGGAGTTTGGTCCCTTTTTTGTTCTCTATTGGGAGTCCTATCCCTTGTTTGCTCTCCATTAGAAGTTCTGGCCCTTGTTGACTCTGTATTTGGAGTTCTCTCCCTTGTTTGCTCTCTATGGGGAGTTTGGTCCCTTGTTGGCACTTCATCTTTGGCAGATCTGTGTAAGAAAGAAAATGTTTGGACATGCATATTTATGAGGCTGAAAAGGTCTGAACAAATAAACAGGCCCTTTATACAATTCTAAAGTCTGTCTTAAAGAGATCAGCTTGAAGCTCATTATTTTTACATTCCTATAAAGTATATAGTAAACATTAAGTTTCAGATTGCCATAACAATTGAAAGTTTGTGTATATATGCTAATTTATTTTTAAGAATTTTATTTTTTATACATAAAGCCTGTAAGCTTTCAGAAAAGTCATCACATTTGGCAAAAAAATCTTGAGGTGAACGCATAACGCAAACACTTTATAACCCACAGCCAGCAAATAAACACATTAACTTAAACTATGTAACCCTTTAACATTCAATCTATTAAATAACAGAGTTGAGTAAACAAATGTTCTTATAGAATAGCACATAAAACATTAACACATATTAATAAATGCCTTTTCAACAATATTAAATATGCAGTGAAATCATATAAATCAAAGTTTTATGAAACATTTGTTTCCTCCTTTTCTGTATTTTGTCAACATGAAAATATATAAGCCTTGCTCTGGGAAAATAGGGCCTAATGCAGTCTGCACAGGCTAATCTGGGAAGACAATACTTTAAGCACACTTATTGTGTGGACTGCACAGGCTAATCTGGAAAGACAATACTTTAAGCACACTTATTGTGTGGACTGCACAGGCTAATCTGGGAAGACACTTTCCACTTTTATTGTGTTGTTTTTTCATTCTCATCTTAGCAAAAATTTAGTATAGACTGTAAATGTCATATCTGATTATCCTGTGTGGACTGCACAGGCTAATCTGGGACAATACTTTAAGCACACTCATTAAAACCATTGCAGACTGAGGCTAATATAGACAGTGTACCGAGGAGGATTTTCATGTCTTGACTGCTTCTCCGATTTTTCAGATGACTGCGCTTGTCTCCCTTTGTGTGACTCTTCAGGTCTCCCTGATTTTAAACCCCTCCGTTCTTTAGCAAGGTCAGACATGCTTCGAGATGCTGACTTCTCAAGCATAGACTGGTTTGCAGCAGCTACTGATTTACTCTTGGAAGAACTAGGGGTCCAGTCAGACAATGCTGTAGCAAACCCAGGCACTCTGGGGTCAGGTGGGGTTGATTTAGGGTTCTCAAAGGGTCCCTCACGATTGGAAGATTTGGAGGGAGAAGACTTGGGTCTCGACCTTGACTGTTCATCCCTTGGGGATACGGGGCTCCCAAACGATTCGTGGAGAGTTGAGAGACTGGAAGACGGAATGATCAGTTGAGTCACGTTCTGTGAAAACTGGTCTTAATGCATGTGATAAGTTCGTCCCAGATTAGCCTGTGCAGTCCGCTTTTATGGAATTTCTAGCTTAAAGGAAGTCTTTTACAGCACAAATTCTGATAAGGCCAAACGTGTGGTACCTGATTAGCCTTTGCGGACTGCACAGACTTATTTGTTCAATCTACTTAACGCACTTGCATTAAGCCCAGCTTTCCCAAAACAAGGCTCACATGAAGCCTATCTGATTAAACAAACGTTTGTGAAATTTATTAAAACAAATTAATAACCAATAACTATTTTTTAACATGTATTGTTGTTAAGCTGTTAGCAACAATATGCATTAGTTTATCCCAGAACTTGTGTTGACTTTTTTTGTATCTTTTTACATTTTCTTCCTAAAAGGATCATATTATCATCAATGTCTAATTAAAATTGTTGTTAGACAGAGCCCAGTGTTTTTTCCGCTTCTACTTCCCATCAGTTTGTGAAAACTTCAGCAAATGAATAACAGCGGGAAATGTTTTTTTGTCGAAATTAAGGGCGGAAAACGGCCCCATTCCCAATTGAACAATGTATATATTTTCCCCTAATGGGACCTAAAAATCCCAATTGACATTAAAGGTTTCCAACAATTTTTTTTAAAAACTTTAATTGATATCAACATAAAGTTTATCTCCCATCAAGCTCTATAAGTTGAAACTTAGTAAATATAATACAGAAAATACTTGTATTCTCAATTTTGAAGCATTTGTAAGTAAAACAAAAACACACATTTCCAAATTTTAGTAAAAACCCTGTGATTTTTCCCAATCAAAAGGGACCTGGCCCCATTCCCACAATGGGAAAAAACACTGGTGGGAGTTTAAACTGTTCTATTAAAGAAAAAATTGTTATGTAAAATTTGATTAAAGCACTACATTTAAATATGCTTATTCAAACAGTTTATGTTAAGTGCTACCTGAAAGTTGAAAATCAGGAAACCACACTTACATAATAAACAACAAACACAATGGAAAACAGCAGCCACTTGTCTACAGCAATTTTGGTCAAGAATATGTTGACATATGAGCCATTTTATGTGGACATGGGTCCCAGGTGATATGCACATTTAATGAATACGCCGTCATAACAATCATATAGTATTAACCCTTAACCACTTAGATATGTATTTAACCCTTTACCACTTAGATACGTATTTAACCCTTTACCACTTAGATATGTATTTTACCCTTTACCACTTAGATACTTATTTAACCCTTTACCACTTAGATATGTATTTTACCCTTTACCACTTAGATACTTATTTAACCCTTTACCACTTAGATACGTATTGTGACACATTTGTAGTCCCTTAGAAAGCTAAATTTAATTAAAGACCTTTCTTACTAGGTTCAAGTTTTAAAGGATTCATTTCCAACCCTTAGATACCGGTACTGATAAACAAAAAACAACAGATAACCTGATCAGACTGCAATATAAAGCATAAAAACAAGAATTGCAAAAAGGACGCTTTCAACAATATGTTATTTGTGTTCATAATGCAACTATTGCACTGAAATTGACATAAGAGGCATCTTTAAGATATGTTGTGATCTTTGAACTTATTTAAGCATCTTTTGGTTGTCCAGATGTAAGTTTTATATAAATCCCTTTGAACACTGGATATGCTGTACACAAAAAGCATGACATACAGACAGAAGGACAATTCAATAACCAGATGCACCAGAAGATAAATTAAATAGCATAGGCTAATCAGGGACAACACTTTACGCTTTTCTGGCATTTTTTGTTTAAAGGAAACAAAAATCCAGTCTAATTGGAAAGTGTCATCTTTGATTAGCCTGTGCTAACTGCACAGGCTAATCTGGAACAACACTTTAAGCACATGCATTAAGCATTTTGCCCAATTTTCAGAGAGCATGGCTCACATGTCTGTTTTGTTTCCAAACATGCATTTTTATATTGAATTCATTATCTTGTTAACCCCAATGATTGCTAAGCTACATTGTTAACTTCCCCAGCTATCTACTTGTAGGTACATTAGCATACCATAATTCAGCTGAGTACCTGAAAGCGTTGTGTAAAAAACCTCCAGAAAACCGTTATTATAGAGAAAGTCCACGGCCCATAACTTTGCCAAAAATCAATGGACCGGAACAGATTTCACACTTCATCTGTAGGTCATGTAGGTAGACTCACATACCAAAAATCAGCTGAATATCTGAAAGCGCTGCGTAAAAAACCTCCAGAAAACTGTTGTTATAAAGAAAATGTCTAATGTTATAAAACAACAACTTCGGACAGACAGTGTGACTGCTAAAAGCAACTCTACCGGGGGGCATAAAAAACAATAGATGAAATCAGATTCTCTATTTACAATCATTAATAATAATAATTTTTCTTGAATAATATTAATTCTCTACTGCCACTTTATTAAACAAGAGCACCGCATAACAAGTGCCAATGCTCCGCTTCGGGTGCAGTTTTGATTAAATGAAGAGGTCACAGTGACCTTGACCTTTGACCTAGTGATCCAAAAATGGGTGTGGTGTGTAGAACTCATCAAGGACGTGAAGGTGCATCTACATATTTAGTTTCAAAGTTGTAGGTGGAAGCAGTTTGATTTTTGAGCAAAATGTAAAGGTTTTAGCACGGCGGACACTGGACGACGTGCTGGCTATGACAATACTTTGGGTTTTCTCCGAAAACAGCCGAGCTAAAAATTTCTTGTGAATCAACATGCTTTTTTCATTTGACATATAAAATACTGCTTTAATATAAAGCACTGTTAACTAGTAAGAATGCATATCATGATAATGAAATATTTCTAATGATTATTGCATATGGAAGAATGACTTTTAAGGTTATTTAACCTCATCTGTTTTCCTAAATATCAGCCAATGGTTATGACACTTAATTATAATAGAAATTTCAAGCCTTATCAATGCTTTATATATTTAACGACAAAAAAGTAAAAGATTAGACATTGTAATATTACAAAATACTGTGCTTAAATCCCTGCAATTCTACTATTCTTATAAATGTTCCCTCCAGAGTTCTTCAGTGATAGTCAATGAAGTGCAACTTACTTTAATGACTGAGTGACTTTGTGTCGTAGATTGTCGTTCTCTCGCCCGAGTCTCTTGTTTTCAAGCTCCAGCTTTGAAATTGTCCTGAAATTAAATGTAGGAAAATGTCAAACACTGTCACCTTGTATCAACATTGTACAACAGACCCAAATTTCCAAAGTCAGATTTCAGTGAAAAATGTTTGACATAATTATTATGGCTATATGTAACCTGTAATTTGGATTTTAACAGATTTTTTTTGCTAACACTTTAAATTAAAGTGTTCCAGAACATCAGAAATAAAACATGAACAAATATAATGATGCCTTTAATAGTCCAAGTCGTGAAAATGTTTGATATATTTGTAAACAGTAAAATAATTATTTACCTTTTCAAAATTAAGCAAACTTTGTATAAACTGATACACAAGCAGTATATTTCATCCAAGCACTTATAAATGATAAGCCTTACAGAATTATTTGTCAAATATTCTAATTCATACATGCATTTTGCTATAAAAAGTATATTCAAACAAGTGGATTTAGCCAACAGACAAGTCATTTTTATATTTAGTTGTTCATATTTTTAGATTTTGCAACTGCTGTACCCCATCTCTAATTTGGAATCAATATGAACCTTGCTTTGGTTTAATTCATGTAAAAACAAGAAACCGTCGGAGACGGGTGATGCTCCCCAAAGTTTTTTTTGGCACAATAATGCACTATATATTCAGATAAAAGGAAACGTCTTGAGGGCACAGTAGTTGGGGGGGACAAGAATTTTTTTATATAAAATTTCAAAGGGCCAGAACTCTGTGAACAAGAAACCATCGGAGACGGGTGATGCTCCCCAAAGTTGTTTTTTTGTCACAATATTGCACTATATATTCAGATAAAAGGAAACGTCTTGAGGGGCATAACTTTGGACAAATAAATATGATGGACGGTTTAGCAACTAAAAAATTCCAAAGGGCCATAACTCTCTAAATCATTTAACCAGAACCCACAAATATCCTCTCCTCTTGGTAGTGAAGCTTCTCATAAAATTTCATTGAATTTCGGTCATTAGTTGCTGAGAAATAGCCCGGACAAGAATTGCACTATATATACAGTTAATGGAAAATTTCAAAGAGCCATAACTCTGTGAAAAATCATCCGACCAGAACCAGCTGATAATATGCACATCTCCTTTTGGTAGTGCAGCTTCCCATAAAGTTTCATTGAATTCCGGTCATTAGTTGCAGAGAAATAGCCCGGACAAGAATTGCAATATATGTACAGTTAATGGAAAATTTCAAAGGGCCATAATTATGTGAAAATTCATCTGACCAGAACCGGCTGATAATATGCACATCTTCTTTTGGTAGTGAAGCTTCCCATAAAGTTTCATTGAATTCCGGTCATTAGTTGCTGAGAAATAGCCCGGACAAGAATTGCACTATATGTACAGTTAATGGAAAATTTCAAAGGGCCATAACTTTGTGACAAATCATCTGACCAGAACCCTCTGATAATATGCACATCTCCTCTTGGTAGTGAAGATTCCCATAAAGTTTCATTGAATTCCGATCATTAGTTGCTGAGAAATAGCCCGGACAAGAATTGCACTATATGTACAGTTAATGGAAAATTTCAAAGGGCCATAACTTTGTGAAAAATCATCTGACCAGAACCCGCTGATAATATGCACATCTCCTCTTGGTAGCAAAGATTCCCATAAAGTTTCATTGAATTCCGGTCATTAGTTGCTGAGAAATAGCCCGGACAAAAATTGTGCACGGACGGACACACGGACGGACAGAAGAAGCGGCGACTATATGCTCCCCCCCAAAATGTTTGGGGTAGCATACAAAGTGTCGTCCAAGATTAGCGTGCAGTGGAACACTTTCCACGTTTATGGTATTTTTTTGTTTAAAGGAAGTCACTCCTTAGCCATACATGCCATACGTCCCGGATTGTCCGGGACAATCCCGGAAATGAAGAACTTGTCCCGCTGTTCCGGAAATCTGTCAGATGTCCCGGAATTTACAAAATCCATATATACATGTACCTTATCTTAGGCTTAACTGCACCTCGAATCTGTGTATATCTGCAGAGTCTCCATGACAATGCCTACCCGAATAGGCAGACTATGCTACGTGTCAAAATCGATCAATTAACAGGGGTCCTGTTATCATATCGATTGTCTCACGTTCGCGGTAAAACCGAAAAGGCGACATTGTTTAATGTGGTTGTTAATTGACTTTAATCTACTACGTCATTATTTCCCGCTACGTAAGGGCAAAGGATAGTTGTTCACACACCTGAAGTCCAACATTGAATGAATAAAGGCGTATCAACAACTACGCGTTACACACCGGTCTTAATAACAATAACGCAGTGATGTCACCATCTATGTTTAGAACGCTTACACTGAAAATACGTGGCTTGTATCTAGTAACGGAAGTAGTAATGTTTAATTTGACGTTAATAGATCAAGTGTATTTCGGATAGGCTTTCGAACTTTTGCAATTAAATATGCGAAACAAAAAAAAAACGTACCAAAAATGCATATGTCTATAAATATCGCTACATTTTATACATGTCCCGGAAAATCGGCAAAAGTCCCGGACAATTGAACTCAATGTCCCGGAATTGGTCTGAAAAATTATGGCATGTATGCCTTAGCAAAAAATCCAGTTTAGGATGAAAGTGTCGCATCAGAATAACATACGAGACTTTACGCACTTGCATTTAACCCTATTTTCCCAGGGTGAGGCTTATTTCTACCAGGATCTTATAGATGACATGTACCTATTGAGTTCGACGACCTCAGTGCGCGTCTCGTACAGCTTGGTCTCCGTGGCAGTCATGGTCTCCTGTAGAAGCTTGAATTCACGCTCCAACGACTCGTAGCGATCTAGCAGCTGGACAACAATAGACATACAACACATGTATAACATGTGGTGCTTGATACACATGCGTTGGGGCTCAATCAAGGTGGAAACAAATTCAGATTATTTCTGTGGTTTATTTATGTTAGTGATCAGTGATGTTATTTAACATTACTAACCTTATACCAAAAGCTACTCCAACTTGCATAGAAAAATACAAAGCATGTGAACTTGGTGAGCCAATAAAAAAGGTATTCTGTATGAGGTCAGATAAATTGAAATATGATCCTTAATAAGTAAAACTGTCAAATCTGTAAGATGGAAGAGTGTTTTGAAGAGAATGAATTAGTAGCGTTGACTTTTTTTCTTTCTATTTTTATTCAAAAATATCAACACAACTGAATGGCAAATTTTGCCTGGAAACACACTGCCAAACTAGGAAAAGCACAAATGCTGATTGATAATTCTCTGGATTTTGAAATAACCTTTGCTGCAAGATGACTTGCTCCAATGCCTGGTTGGTTTAATCAGTAACCTTGATATATTGTGTGCTAGTCATATTGGCTCAGTACGACAGAGGAGGGCAAAGTGGTGTGCACTTAAGAGATAGGCATTTTAAAAATAATTTAAGTTAATGCTTTCTAATTGACTCTTATCTATAATTAGTATTTGTGAGCAGTAATGGTGGTACTGGTATTAACATTGACTCCTTTGGTATTCACTTCTTATTTATGATTTTCTCTGATAAATGTGACAAGACATTCAAATAAAGTTAAAATGTATAAAAAGCAAACCCAGGCTCGTAAGAAATTGTATCAGGAATTACTTCCCAAATAATGTTCAATATTATTTACTATATTATTTATTTATTACTATGGCAGGAATAATGCCCAAAAATGTTCGACTTAACACTGGCAAAGATCAGTAAAATTGATAGATAAACCAACTTCCATGAAGACCTGTGGAAATGTGGAATGAAGTTTGGTTAAAAATCAGTGAAAAAGTGTTGGAATATCTTATATGTGAATATTCTCATAGCTGAGATTTAAGATTGCTTGTGAGCTGACCAACATTCTTTATAATCAACTGAGTGGGAACTTATAACTGATCTTCTGAGTTGCACTAAAAACTTGAGAATGTTCTGAAACTAGGCTATTGTTAATCATTTAAGGTTTATAACAATTGGCAATGTTAAATCATTTAAGGTTCATCACACCTAAGATACTGGTCTTGAACAACATAACACATGCCGTACCCTCTGCAGTGAGATCTTGTCCTGCCTGTGCAGCTCCATCTCGTCGTCAAGGTTACGCTTGTAGATCTTGGCGCTGTCCTCCGCCGAGGTCACGCGTGACTCAAGGTCACCGATGAGGTCATCACGCTCCCGACAGTACCTCTGGAGCTCCTCTATGTGGGCGCGGTTCTGTATGGACATCGTCTGGGAGTCTGTGAATGCTGCCGCATACTCACTCTGTGAACGTGAACACGATTGTGTTTGAGCCTAACTTTTATTGAAATGGGCAAATACTTCCATTCTGACAAGTGTTCCACTGGGTGCATATATGCGTTTAGTGAATGTTACAGCATCTTGTTAGATCCCTCCATTCATGTATAAAAGCTTTGTAGGAAGCATTATCCATGTAATATGAACATGCCATTTTGGTTTAACCTTGTATGGATGGAAGAACAAACAAACAAGTAGATAATGGGGGTATTCAAACAATCATTCTAATCTCTGTTTCAATCAATTAAGAATATCAATGCAAATACTCTATAAAAATACTGCCATGTGAAAATATCATTTTCTCTTATCGCTTGATAATTAAAATAAACCCAAACCAACAAATATCCTAGATCTCATGTTTTTACATGAATATTTGTCCCATTTATCCCAATTTACTTTATCACAAATGATAAATATAGAATCTGGCACAAGTTGTCATATCATACCATATTTTATTAAACGAGTTCAGGAATTATGTAAGTAAGCAAGCCTTTGGTGAGCTTACAAACAAATTTCCTTGACGAGTTTAATAAAATATGGTATGATATGACAACGAGTGTCAGATCTTTTTTATCACATGCTTTAAAATGAGCAAATTAAATAAATATTTACGCAAACATAATGATAAATCTCGCATATTGTTTACATTTCCTGGCGTCATTTGGAATGCCTCGGCTTTTACAAAGCAAAATAACACAATGCGATTGGTCAATAAACGAAAACTAAGCCAATGAAAACGCTTAAAAATGTTGTATTACACATCTGTAATATAAAAAAATATGTAATGGTTGTATTACATTGGAAACAGGGTATAGCATGTGATAAATGAAAATATGCCGAATAACACACCTATATAAATATAACATATTCAAGAAATGCTATTTCCTTCTATAAACTCATAACTATATAAGCCATGTTCTGTGAAAACTAGGTTTAATGCATGTGCCTAGAGTGTCGTCCCATATTAGCCAGTGCAGTTGGAGTCTTACTGAGTTATTTGTTAAATGTAAGTTTCTTCTAACAAAAATCAAGTCTTGGCGAAAAGTGGCGACCCTGATTAGCCTGTGAAGTCTGCAATGCCTTTCAGACAACATGTAACACAAATGCATTCAGTTTTCCCAAATTGAGGCTCCTAAATTAACTTCATATACTTACTACTCCTATATTAACTTCCTATACTTACTGCTCCCATATGAACTTCCTATACTTACTGCTCCTATATTAACTTCCTATACTCACTGCTCCTATATTAACTTTCTATACTTACTGCTCCTATATTAACTTCCTATACTCACTGCTCCTATATTAACTTCCTATACTTACTGCTCCTATATTAACTTCCTATACTTACTGCTCCTATATTAACTTCCTATACTTACTGCTCCTATATTAACTTCCTATACTTACTGCTGCTATATTAACTTCCTATACTTACTGCTCCTTTATTAACTTCCTATACTTACTGCTCCTATATTAACTTTCTATACTTACTGCTCCTATATTAACTTCCTATACTTACTGCTCCTATATTAACTTCCTATACTTACTGCTCCTATATTAACTTCATATACTTACTGCTCCTATATTAACTTCCTATACTTACTGCTCCTATATTAACTTTCTATACTTACTGCTCCTATATTAACTTCCTATACTTACTGCTCCTATATTAACTTCCTATACTTACTGCTCCTATATTAACTTCCTATAATTACTGCTCCTATATTAACTTCCTATACTTACTGCTCCTATATTAACTTCATATACTTACTGCTCCTATATTAACTTCCTATACTTACTGCTCCAATATTAACTTCCTATACTTACTGCTCCTATATTAACTTCCTATACTTACTGCTCCTATATTAACTTCCTATACTTACTGCTCCTATATTAACTTCCTATACTTACTGCTCCTATATTAACTTCCTATACTTACTGCTCCTACATTAACTTCCTATACTTACTGCTCCTATATTAACTTCCTATACTTACTGCTCCTATATTAACTTCCTATACTTACTGCTCCTATATTAACTTCCTATACTTACTGCCCGTTTTTCCACACCAGTTAGTTTCTGCTCCAAAGTTCTAATTTTTCTGCAAAATGACAAAAATATTATGATTAGTCTTTTAAAACTTTACAATCATATTTTTACATACTGTTTTTCAGGCAAACACGGTCTTTGTCCATTCTTCTACTTTTTTTTGGTAAATTTTATTTTACTTAATCTTATTGCTCTTGTCAATACTATTCAACAATGTAATAAAACAATATACTGGAAAGCCATAAGCAAGGTGATGATCAGACTCCAGCTTTTGCTACTGGTATGAAATTCAATTTAACATTTTTGAATATTTTTCTCAGGCATATATCAAATGAACACATCTACCTGTATGTACATAATTTATGTACATGTTCATTAAACAAACATTTCTAAAAAAATCTAAATATTTCCCAATGATATATCAAATAAACAAATCTACAGATAAATGTTGATAAAACATAGAAGCAGCAATAGTAACATATATATTTGTAAAACATATCCATATTTAGACACAAAGTTACTTGTGTTTTTAATAGAACCAAAGCATTATATTAAGAATTCATGAACAGACCTCAATAATTTGTTTAAGAATTGAGGAAGAGAACATAGAATTGTTTTAAGAATTAAGGTAGAGAATCAAACAATTGTTTTAAGAATTGAGGTAGAGCACAAGTCGCAAGACAATTGTTTTTGGAATTGAGGAAGAGAACCAGTTCTAGTTTTAAGAATTGAGGTTAGGAATCAAAGAACTTTTAAAAAACTATGGCAGATAATCAAACAATTGTTTTCAGAATTGAGACAGAGAAAAAACAATTATTTAAAGAATTGAGGCAGAAAATGAACAACTTGTTTTAGGAATTTACAAATAAAACCAATTAATTGTTTTAAGAATTGACATACAAAAACCATTTCTGTTAAAAATTGATGAAGAGAACAAAAGATTATTTTAACACGATGAAGAGAATCAAAGAATTGTTTTAACAATAGACAAATAGAAACAATAATTGTCTTAAGAATCAACATATAGAACATCATAATTGGTTCAAAAATCAACAAACAGAACCAAATAATTGTTTAAAGAATCGATGTGGAGAAACTAATAATTGTTTTAAAAAATTGAAAAAGAGAAACAAAAATATGATTAACAAGACTATTGTCAAGCAATATAGTCCCCTACCGGCTCCACCATTGTCAGAAATTCCACCATTGTCAGATTTTTTTAAATTGTATTTGTTGCCATAGCAAGCAGAATTTTTGACATATGAACAAAATGAAATGACGTGCATAATGTCTATATTGCCATCTATCCATGTTTCAAGTTTCATGAAAAAATATTAAGAACTTTTAAAGTTATCGCAGGATCCAGAAAACCACCATTTTCAGCAGTTTTTCTAGTCTATTTGTTGCCATAGCAACCAGAATTTTTGACGTAGGAACAAAATGAAATGACATGCATAATGTCCATATAGCCATCTATCCATGTTTCAAGTTTCATGAAAAAATATTAAGAACTTTCAAAGTTATCACAGGATCCAGAAAAATGTGACTGACTGACAGACTGACAGACAGACAGAGCGCAAACCATAAGTCCCCTCCGGTGAAACCGTTAGGGGACAAAAATACAACTTAATTGAAGCAAGCAAACATGATTTTAGAAACGACTAAAGAAAACAAAAACTGAAACAGTAAATCCCTACATGTCTTTCTCGTCCAAATCTGTCTCCAGACGTCGACACTTCTCAGCCAGGTGTCTATTCTCTGCCTCCAGCAGGTGGCTGTGGACGGTGGACTGCATGGAGGCGTCTGCGCTAACCCCTGTTACCTCCAGTGCACCGGACAGCGCCTTGCGCAGCTCACGTATCTCGTCCTCGTAGTAGGCCCGCAGGTCGTTCAGATGCTTGGCATGCTTCTCCCGGAGATTCATCCTGGTGCTGTGTGAAATGTGCATTAAATGTCATCCAAAGTGAGCCTGTGTAGTTTGCACAGGTTAATCAGGGACAGCACTTTCTGCTGTTAAGGAAATTTTCATTAAAGGAAGTCCCCTCTAAGCAAAGATCTAGTTTAGGATGAAAATGTCGTCCCTGATTAGCCTGTGACAGTAATTTATCCTTTGTGTAAATTGTGTTTGTTTTTGTCATCGTCTTCAACAACATAACAGTCATTTAAGCTTTGTTCTGGGCAAGATGGGCTTATTGACAGTGTGTCATGTGTTGTCCCAGATTAGTCTGCAGTCTGCACAGGCTAATATCAGGGTCGACTCTGTATGCTTAAACTGGATTTTCATTTAGAAAATACTTTTGTCAACAAAAAAAATCCATACAAGTCCAAAGTGTCATCCCTGATTTGCCTTTGCAGACTTCACAGGGTTATCTGGGTCAACATTTTATGCATAGGCATTAAGCTCAGTTTTCCAAGATCAAGTCTAATTTATTTGTTCGAATTTTTCATTGCTTTCAATCAACATCATTTCAGTTTTTTAACTGCAGTTAGTTGTCATACTTTCCCCGTGTGAGCTGGTTTACAAGTACTAAGTGCACATGTCAGTACCGAAAATTGTCCTACTGAAATCAAGAGGAAGGAAGAATGGCAAAAGAGAAAAATCATGCCAATGTGGACATAAGTTATTAGGCTATGCCAGGAAAAACAATTGTCTGATTTGTCGTGCTGATTCTACCAACAAAGTCAGCCCACTCTTGAATGGGAGATTAAAATATGTGGCACTGCACAAGATTGCTACATGTAAATATTCATCAACAATGTTCATTGTACATTGAGATTGCTCAAATCATAGAAATTGAAATATTTACTCAAGCTTTTTATAACAATTAATAAACCAAAGACTTCATTCATTAAGCCTATTAGTAGAATAAGAAATGCTCAGCCACTTAACATAGGTAAAACGTTTGTGTTTTCATCTACAATAAAATTTCTTCCTCATGTCTGCAATTTTGCTTCAGCTCAGTCATATTGGTTCTTTATAAGTTTAACCCTTTACCACTTAGATAGGCATTTTGAAGCATTTGTAGTTCCTTAGAAAATTACATTTAATTACAGACCTTTCTTACTAGATTCAAGTTTTTTTAGGCTTCAGTTCCAACCATTAGATACTGATGAGCAGCAAACAACACAAAACCTGAACAGGCTGTTCTGGTTTTATGCTGTTTGCCAGTAGCCATTTTAACTTTGCTTGTAAGTGGGAAAGGGTAAACTCTTCAGCAGTGTAATAATCACAGATGATTAAATACCCATGAATGAAAGCACAACCGGGTGCCAGAACACAAGCAGTCTGAAGTACAATATATGGGAGCACAACCGGGTGCCACAACACAAGCAGTCTGAAGTACAATATATGGGAGCACAACCGGGTGCCACAACACAAGCAGTCTGAAGTACAATATATGGGAGCACAACCGGGTGCCACAACACAAGCAGTCTGAAGTACAATATATGGGAGCACAACCGGGTGCCAGAACACAAGCAGTCTGAAGTACAATATATGGGAGCACAACCGGGTGCCAGAATACAAGCAGTCTGAAGTACAATATACAAGAGCCTTGTTCTGGGACAACTGGCAATAATGCATGTGTGGAAAGTGTCAAACCCAGATTGGCTTGTGCAGTCTGCACAGTCTAATCTGGGACAACACTTAATGAACATGCTTTAAACCCCATTTCCCCAGAGCACTGCTCCCCCAACTTTGCCCAAGAAAGACAAAAGTACCACATACCTCTGAGACAGTTGAGAGTCATCACTGCGGAGGGAGTCGTTGAGCTCAGGTCTCAGTCTGTCCTCGTAGAGTTCCGCTCGGTCCATGGGGAGGCCCTTGAGGTATCCTGCACGCGAAGAGTCGTTCTGAGAATGACTTAGCCGAGATTCTCGAGGCACATCTCTACTGGCTGACCTTGACATGTCCTGCAGAGTAAGTCAGACCTTTGACAGATGTTTGGACATACAGACTGACCTTTGTGATTTCCATACAGCCCCCCCCCCCCCCCAAAAAAAAAAAACCCCTACATAATGGAAGAAGGGTGTATGATGAAAACGTAGTAAGAAGCAAATCATTTAGCCTACTATCAATCCACATCTAACTCATCCACCACAGCCTATCCCTGGCCCCTCGTGGCATGGGACTACTGTAGACCCCTGCAATCACCTCATCCTTCCTATCCCTGGTCCCTAGAGGCATGTGGCTACCATAGACCCCTGCACTCACCTCGTTCTTCCTATCCCTGGCCCCTAGAGGCATGGGGCTGCTGTAGACCCCTGCACGGGGCCTCTCAGGGCCCAGGTTGCCCTCTTGCAGGTCCCTCAGGGAGTGTCGACTGTCACTGAGCATGTTCAGAAGATCTTGTACATGTGGGGACACGTCACCTGCTGCAAGAAATAGATGGTACATTGTTATTGACTCTTGGTAACACATTTTGTCAATAAAAAATACACACACAGGTCAACTGATGATCATGAAATTGAGTCCAAATTGAAAAGAAAGCTTTTTTCTTTGATTAATTTTCTTCACTTATTTAGGAGAGTTTTAGGTCACATTGGGAGAAAATATCCCCAAAAGCAGATTTCCGATACTAAATTTATATAAGGCAAATTATTGTACATTAATCAAACAAATGTGAATTAGAATAAATTACACACTCTAGAAGCTAAATCATTGTACTAACATAATTTACTTGGTTTTTGCTCACAATGTTTCACAAGTGACATTATTTCATTACTTATTGCTCAATCTGCTACCCTTTAAATGTTTTAGTCAATTCCTGTATGAAAACTTAAAAAAAGCATCACAATAAAATGTGTAATATATGAGCATCCCTCTCGACAAACAGCGCTCTATGTGTCTAGAGTTGTCCCAATCTGCACATGATGTAATATATGAGCAGCCCTCTCAACAAACAGCGCTCTATGAGTATAGAGTTGTCCCAATCTGCACATGATGTAATATATAAGCATCCCTCTCAACAAACAGCGCTCTATGTGTCTAGAGTTGTCTCAATCTGCACATGATGTAATATATGAGCAGCCTTCTCAACAAACAGCGCTCTATGTGTCTAGAGTTGTCCCAATCTGCACATGATGTAATATATGAGCATCCCTCTCAACAAACAGCGCTCTATGTGTCTAGAGTTGTCCCAATCTGCACATGATGTAATATATGAGCAGCCCTCTCAACAAACAGCGCTCTATGTGTCTAGAGTTGTCCCAATCTGCACATGATGTAATATATGAGCAGCCTTCTCAACAAACAGCGCTCTATGAGTCTAGAGTTGTCCCAATCAGCACATGATGTAATATATGAGCAGCCCTCTCAACAAACAGCGCTCTATGTGTCTAGAGTTGTCTCAATCTGCACATGATGTAATATATGAGCAGCCCTCTCAACAAACAGCGCTCTATGTGTCTAGAGTTGTCCCAATCTGCACATGATGTAATATATGAGCATCCCTCTCAACAAACAGCGCTCTATGTGTCTAGAGTTGTCCCAATCTGCACATGATGTAATATATGAGCATCCCTCTCAACAAACAGTGCTCTATGTGTCTAGAGTTGTCCCAATCTGCACATGATGTAATATATGAGCTCCCTCTCAACAAACAGCGCTCTATGTGTCTAGAGTTGTCCCAATCTGCACATGATGTAATATATGAGCAGCCCTCTCAACAAACAGCGCTCTATGTGTCTAGAGTTGTCCCAAGCTGCACATGATGTAATATATGAGCATCCCTCTCAACAAACAGCGCTCTATGTGTCTAGAGTTGTCCCAATCTGCACATTATGTAATATATGAGCATCCCTCTCAACAAACAGTGCTCTATGTGTCTAGAGTTGTCCCAATCTGCACATGATGTTATATATGAGCAGCCCTCTCAACAAACAGTGCTCTATGTGTCTAGAGTTGTCCCAATCTGCACATGATGTTATATATGAGCAGCCCTCTCAACAAACAGCGCTCTATGTGTCTAGAGTTGTCCCAATCTGCACATGATGTAATATATGAGTAGCCCTCTCAACAAACAGCACTCTATGTGTCTAGAGTTGTCCCAATCTGCACATGATGTAATATATGAGCAGCCCTCTCAACAAACAGTGCTCTATGTGTCTAGAGTTGTCCCAATCTGCACATGATGTAATATATGAGCATCCCTCTTGACAAACAGTGCTCTATGTGTCTAGAGTTGTCCCAATCTGCACATGATGTAATATATGAGCAGCCCTTTCAACAAACAGTGCTCTATGTGTCTAGAGTTGTCCCAATCTGCACATGATGTTAAGGGAAGACACTTTCCGCTTAATACCCATAAATTGCATATCTTATTTTAAAGAAAGTCTCATATTAACACAAATTTTCTTAAGTAAAATTCATTTTAATTATTAAATACTTACCTGTTATCTCTAGCTTACCCCTTTCCAAGGGAGTTATTTCATCCGGAAAATATTCAAGCGCTGGGAATCGTCCACCTCTATAAGAATCCAAATCAGGTTAAACATAGTACAATGCAACCTAACAGGAAATCAAGAACCACAACTCATCTTTCCTTTACGCAAACATAAAAAGGCGATGAGCGGGGTGGGAGGTGGGACTTACCAATAACAGGTAAGTATTTAATAATTAAAATGAATTTTACTTAAGAAAATTTGTTTTAATATCATAAATACGTTACCTGTTATCTCTAGCTGATTTTGCAGCTGCGGCGGGAAGGTTCGCATATTTTTTCCCATCACAGCAAAACCCATATAGAGGGTTTACAGCCAGAGATAGTAGAATCAAGTCCTCTTATAATCTTTGTTAGTACAGTATAGTACTTAATTCTCGGATGGCACCAGTGTACTTACGCCATAGAAGAAACTACAGTTTGAGCCACTACAAGAGGACCCAACTTATACAAATTGTCTTGTTGGCACTCAAGAGAACGAAGATAAAAAGAGGAGAAGGTGGTCGGATTCCTCCAGAAAGCAGCTTGAAGCACTTCAGATAGTGGGGTCTGATTAATATAAGCCCACGAAGCCGAAAGAGCTCTTAATTCATGCGGTCTTATCTTAAACAGGGATAAATCCCTCGATGAAAGAGAAGAATAAGCTTTCCTTATAGTCGAGGCTATCCAACGAGAAATAGAAGCCGCAGACACATCGCCCCCCCCCTTTTAATGGAATGAAAAGTCTCTTGCGAGAACCTCGAATAGACTTTACCTTTTTAAGGTAGAACTTCAAAGCCCTGACCGGGCAAAGGAGTCTATCATCATCTTCATGTCCACAAGTTCTAGATAGACTTGGAACTTTGAAGGGTTTGGAAGCCATAGAGGGGAGTTGATTTTTAGCAAGGAATCCTGACTGACACAACAATGTAACAGAACCATCAGAAGAGTCAAAACGAAGATGACTATCCTCGATAGAAAGAGCATGAATTTCACTTCTCCGTTTGGCTGAAGCCATAGTAAGAAGGAAAACGGTCTTCCATGTTAGGAATTGTAATGAAGCCTGATCAAGAGGTTCATAGGGAGCCTTAATAAGGGAACCAAGCACACAAGCTAAATCCCATTTAGGAGCAAGTGTACGAGATACAGGACGACTATATTCCATAGCTCGAACAAGTTCTGAAATAGCTGGATCAGCACAGACTTGTGAAGACTTAGTGAAAGCCAATGTATGCGAAATCATAGATCTGTATCCTTTGATGGAACTAAGAGAAAGTTTCTTATCATCAAAAAGATAAATGAGAAAATCCGCTATTCGTCTAGCAGAGGGATTGAGGGGATTAATTTTCCCTCGAAAACACCAATTGGAGAAGAGTTTCCAACGAGCATCATAGACTGCTCTGGTGGATTTTCTCCTTGCCGAAGCAACGAGGGTTGAAGCCCTGACAGAAAAACATTTCTTCTGCAAAGATTGCCTGATAACGGCCAGACGTGTAAGTGGAACATTTTTGGGTCCGCATGTAGTCTGCCGCTTTGAGACAGAAGATCTGACCTGTGAGGAAGATTCCTGGGATAATCGTACAGGAGACTGAGAAGATCGTTGAACCAAGATCTTCTGGGCCACCAAGGGGCAATCAGGAGTATCCTGCAAGAGCTCACCCTGATTTTTCCCAATATTTGGGGAATTAGAATGGGTGGGGGATAGGCGTAAGCGTCCAGTTGGTCCCATGCGAACGAAAGCGCGTCGATTGCCCACGCTGCTGGATCGTAAACTGGACTCACATACAGAGGAAGTCTGTGATTGTGTCTGGTTGCAAATAGATCGACCAGGGGATAACCGAACTTGAAAAAGATCTGGTTGGTCACTTCTTGATGAAGTGTCCACTCCGATGGAAGTAACTGGTGTTTGCGAGACAAACCATCCGCCAGGGCGTTGAGGCGACCTGGTATATATTTTGCCAGCAGATGAATGTTGAGTGTTTTGCAAAGAACAAGTAATTTTCTGGTTTCCAGATACAGGGATTGAGAATGTGTTCCCCCCTGTGCCTGGATGTAAGCCACCACAGATGTGTTGTCTGTTGACACCATCACACAAGAGTCTCGAAGATGTGATTGGAAATGAGATACAGCTAGAAATACTGCTCGCATTTCTAGATTGTTGATATGAAGGTGAGATTCCTGATGAGACCACAACCCTGAAATTATCAGACTGAGAGGTTCCAGGTGAGCACCCCACCCTTCCTTGCTCGCATCCGTTATTAGATATAATGACGGTTGCGGGGTAAGAAGGGGTACTCCTGCCAACAGAGTCTCCTCGTCTAGCCACCACTGAAGATGAGACCTTAAGGAGGGAAGGATTGGAATCTGTGTTAATAGATTGCCTGGAGACCATTTCCAACAAGCTGAGAGATAGTGCTGAAGAGGACGTAGGAAGAGACGTCCCAACTGCACAAAGTCTGCTACTGAGCTCAGGATACCGTTGAGAGAGAGGAATTCTTGAGCTGTTATATGAGATTGGGACAAAACCCAGTTGACCTTCATCAGAAGGTCTGATATACGTTGAATAGACACTCTGACCCGATTGATGTGGGTCAAGAAATTCATTCCCACAAACGTAAAGTCCTGTGAAGGAATGAGGTCTGATTTGTCTGCATTGAGAAGGAGCCCTAACGAGAGGAGCTCCTTCCAAGAGAATTCTAGGTTGTACAGAAGCAATTGACGATCGAGCTGGTGTAAGAGCCAGTCGTCGAAATACTGAAGAAGAATAATCCCGTGAACTCTGAGGTGTGATCCGACTGCCGACATTAGTTTGGTAAAAACTCGTGGGGCTGTCGCCAACCCGAAAGGCATAGACCGGAACTGGTAGACTTGGCCTTGAAAGGCGAATCGCAAGTACTTTCGGTAGTTGGGATGTATAGGAACATGGAAGTAAGCATCTTCCAGATCCAAAGACACCCCCCAGTGCAGGGGTTTGATGGATTCCCGTATGAAAGAAGGAGTCTCCATTTTGAAAGTTGGTTTGAGGAGATACATGTTGAACACTTTTAAATCTATTACTGGTCTCCAGGAACCATTTTTCTTTTGAACAAGAAAAAGACGACTGTAAAATCCTGGAGAATAAGGATCTTGAACCCTTTCTACCGCCTGTTTTTCCAAGAGCCCGAGAATGGACTCTGGAATATGTGGATGCCGAGATACCAGCTCTATAGGGACGCGAGAAAGTGGAGGCCTTTTTTCGAATTGAAAAGTCAGGCCTTTTGTCACAAGAGAATGAACCCATGCGTCTGAAGTAATTTGAAGCCATCGATTTGAGAAGTGGAAAAGTCTGGCCCCGACTGGTATTTCCGGCATCGGAGGTTGTGGCGGTAGAAAGGGAAGGGACCTAGGGCTGATAAGCAGGAGGTGCGCCCCTGCCGGTAGAAGGTTTGAAATTCCTCTGTCCCGGCTTGGGTTTGCCCTTTTTCCCAGAATCTTTATTAGAAGACTTGTGTGACAAAGAAGGTCTGTTATAGGAAGACTGCCTATTAGGACCTGACCGTGGATTAAAAGAAGGCTTTTTAGAGAAAAGGTTATTTCTCTTAGCCGTCTTGAATGCTGGAACTGCTGGTGGCCTAGAAGCAGGATGCTTAAAGACCCCTTGGCGTTGTCCAGAGTTGTTTCTAGCTAAAGAAGCATGAAGTTGGTCATCCTTGTCAGCTGTGATTGCTTCTTGTATCCTTCCACCAAAAAGAAACCCTGATGTGAGAGGAGCTGTTCTGAGCGAGTTCATACCAGGTTCCAACAGAAAATCTTTAGGTAAAGAAGTAAGGATAAGATCTCTACGAATCCTTAGCATCTCGGACATTGAAGAAGCAGAAGTGTGAGATAAGGCCAGTGTGGTCCGTGAGAGATGAATTAACAAATCACGGAGTTCCTCCGGAACAGATTCCGACCAATCACACACCATTTGTAAAATTGTCGCTAGCATGAAGTCAATTTGGTTAGTCAAACCTAATGATCTACGTTCCCTCATTTCCCAAGTTTCCAACATTGAAAACGGAACAGAAACTGAATTGGAACCACTTGGCATTACAAGAGATAGCTTGCTTATGTCCGGATCTGGAACCGGAAGTTTTGAAAAATCCAACCCAGATGTTGCATGTGGTACAGGAGGTTTGTAACTTTTACTACCTTCCTGGTGTTTTGGATCAGCTAGTTCCTTAGGAATTTTCCATGTTTCTCCTCGTTTTGGAATAGTCTTATTAGCTGATTCCAATGATTGAAGAACAGATAGAACAGTAGAACCAATGGGAAGTCGTGGGTCAGGACGAGCCGTCGACTTAATAACCCTGTTGGGATCAAATGTACGAAAAAGTTGTTCTGTCACAGAAATCGTCGCATCTGAAGACAGTTCAGCAGGTCTTGGACAGTAATCTTCACCAAGAGTACGAAACATCAGTTCATAGATCTGACCAATCGGAGCTAAATATTGATCCGTCTCAACATTAGATTCTGCATCTGAATCAGCCTCACTCTCTACAACACCAGCGGTTTGTATAGAATCAGCAGGAACAGAAGTGAGAATATCTTGTACCGGATTGTAATTGTCTGGTAACAGCGAATGATCATCCCCGACGTCAGTAAACTGATAATGTAAACCGGAAGAAGGTAAATTATCAGCATTGACCGGTACAAAATGTCCCGCTGAATTCTGTATCCATAGTGTATCAGGATTCGACAGGGTAGCTGTAGGGAGTACACGACTAGATACTGTAGATGATACTCGTGGTGTTGACACTGACGCCGTAGTAGTGAGATGAGCTCCTGAAGATGCAATACGTGTGGCAGTCAACGTTGGAACCGACACATTTGGCATGGAAACATGCGATTCCATAACGGAACACGATGGTGAACGACTATACGTATGGTAAGTCCGATGCTGTCTACGTGAACGTTGCCGACGTCCTCGTTTCCTGCAATGTCGAGATCTGGATCGGCTGCGCTGTCGAGATGTGGATCGGCTGCGATGTGATCGAGATTTTTTGGAATACCGTCTCCGTGAGTGACGACGTGATCGCTTATGAGCGCCGCGACGATGATAACTGCTCGACGAAGAAGAGCGTGTCCGATGTCCACTCCTTGATGAAGACGATGTATTCGACGACGAATCGGATGTAGAAGAATACGCCGATGATGAAGACCGAGTTCTTCTTGACCGGCGATTGGTGTTATCGGTGGCAGGCCCAACTGATGACTGTTGACCGGTGACCGGACCGGACCGGTGACCGGACCGGACCGGTGATCAATGACCGGACCGGACCGGTGACCGGACCGGTGACCGGACCGGACCGGTGACCGGACCGGTGACCGGACCAGACCGGTGACATGACCGGTGACCGGACCGGACCGGTGACCGGCCGGTCATATTATGACCGGTTACGTCACCGGACAAAGACCGTAGAATGGCGGCTGCCATGTGGTCTGACATTGATCCAGTCGTTCCATGATCAATGTCGCCGGTATGCATGGTGTGAGTCATAAGATCTGATGACGATCGACTGACAACAACACCATCTTGCCCGGTACCCGGTGACTGACAAAACCGCTGGTCATCCTTGACCAGTGGAGTCACCGGGTAATCAACGTCGGATGGAGGTTCGTTGCGTTTGCGGCTGATCGACGTCCTCCGGCGACCTGCTTTTGTCCATACGTCGTAAGCCCACAAATCGCAAACCGCACATTTGTTATTAAATGTGCACCCGGTACATGCCAAGCAAGTATCGTGGGAATCCCACCTTGCTTTGATATGACCACAAGAACCTCTATCCTGTAAGTTCATTCTGAAATAAAAGAAACAGAAAGAACCTACAAAAAAACAAATTAATGATTATAAATTCAAATAAAAAGTTAAACCACAAAATGTAAACACAAAGAACGCTGTCCAATTGACCTCAATTACTTATTGGGGAATAGGCACAAATTCCTCGTGGTTCACGTGCTCATGACGTCATGTACATGAGTGACGATGCAAACAAAGAAACCCAGCAAAAGCAGAAATATGACAATTACTGCAACAAAAAGTATAGAAATATAAACCGAATGATACAAATAAAAGATAAATAAACTTTATCCTTTTAAACTCCGCCAAAAACACAGTGAAAAGAACACATAAGTCCTGAGCCTAAAATAGGCGTGCACATGGTTTTATCCGGAAAGGAAAGATGAGTTGTGGTTCTTGATTTCCTGTTAGGTTGCATTGTACTATGTTTAACCTGATTTGGATTCTTATAGAGGTGGACGATTCCCAGCGCTTGAATATTTTCCGGATGAAATAACTCCCTTGGAAAGGGGTAAGCTAGAGATAACAGGTAACGTATTTATGATATTAAAACAAAAAACAACAAAAACAGTAAAGGCAGAATATTGTACTTGATAAACCTTTGCACAGGCTAATCTGGAATGACATCTTACACACATGCATTAAGCCCAGTTTTCCCAAAACAAGGCTCATATAAACATTTATGTTCACAACATTCGGAAATATCTGCATTTTTCTTCACCATTTTGAGAATGGTATGGTTAGACCGGTAAAAGTGGGAAAATCAGCATGTGTTTTCCGATTTTTTTACAAGTTTCTTCAAAAGTTGTTCAAAATTTACACAAAATTGGTAAACTCACAAAACAAAAATCAATGCTTTTTATGTATTTGTTACATGCTTTCAAGGTAAAACAATCATGCTTTGCAGGTCAATGTCTCTTGGCTGCATAAAATTGAAAGTTTTATATTTTTGTTAAACATGCCATGTGCATCAGAGGTTTGCAACGTTGATCCACTTTAAATACTTCAAGCATCTTTACCCTTCACCATTTAGATACTTATTTGACCCATTTTTAGTAACTAACAGTTAAATTTAATCAAAGATCTTTTTTACTAAATTCAAGTTTTTTAAGGCTTCATTTCCAACCCTTAGATACTGATGAGCAGCAAACAGCATAACACCTGAACAGACTGTTCTGATTTTATGCTGTTTGCACATAGCCATTTTCACTTTGATTCTGAGTGGGAAAGGGTTAACACTAAAAGGGTTAACACTAAATAAACAAGAGATGTGTTCGTCAGAAACACAATGCCCCCTATTGCGCAGCTTTTAACAATTATTTTTTGTTGACCTTTGACCTTGAAGGATGACCTTGACCTTCCACCACTCAAAATGTGCAGCTTCATGACAACACCGCTTTGATTTTATTTTTTTTAGCTTTGACCTTGAAGGATGACCTTGACCTTGAATGATGACCTTGACGTTCCACCACTCAAAATGTGCAGCTTCATGATAACGTCGCTTTGATTTTTTTTTTGACCTTTGACGTTGAAGGATGACCTTGACCTTGAACTTCTACCACTCAAAATGTGCAGCTTCATGAGATACACATGCATGCCAAATATCAAGTTGCTCTCTTCAATATTGAAAAAGTTATGGCCAATGTTAAAGTTTTCAGACGGACAGACGCCGTATATTTGACATTTGACCTTGAAGGATGACCTTGACCTTCACCTTTCACCACTCAAAATGTTTAGCTTCATGAGATACACATGCATGCCAAATATCAAGTTGCTATCTTCAATAGTGAACAAGTTATGGCCAATGTTAAAGTTTTCGGACGGACAGACGCCATATATTTGACATTTGACCTTGAAGGATGACCTTGATCTTCACCTTTCACCACTGAAAATGTGCAGCTCCGTGAGATGCACATGCATGCCAAATATCAAGTTGCTATCTTCAATATTGAAAAAGTTTTGGCCAATGTTAAAGTTTTCGGACGGACAGACGCCATATATTTGACATTTTACCTTGAAGGATGACCTTGACCTTCACCTTTCACCACTCAAAATGTTCAGCTCCATGAGATACACATGCATGCCAAATATCAAGTTGCTATCTTCAATAGTGAAAAAGGTATGGCAAATGTTAAAGTTTTTGGACGGACAGACAGACCCCATATATTAGACATTTGACCTTGAAGGATGACCTTGACCTGCACCTTTCACCACTCAAAATGTGCAGCTCCATGAGATGCACATGCATGCCAAATATGAAGTTGCTATCTTCAATATTAAAAAAGTTATGGCCAATGTTAGTTTTCGTACGGACAGACGCCATAAATTTGACATTTGACCTTTCACCACTCAAAATGTGCAGCTGTATGAGATACACATGCAGACCAAATATCAAGTTACTATCTTCAATAGTGAAAAAGTTATTGCCAATGTTTAATTTTTTTTCAGACGGACGGACAGACTGATTGACATACTGACACACTGAGGGACAGTTCAACTGCTATATGCCACCCTACCGGGGGCATAATAAATCCAGAGATCTACGCATTAGTCATTCTTTATAAAAAAAACTGTGTCAAGTAATTTCTACTTTTATTTTCAGATTGTGTTCTTTCACTTGCAGTTTCTAGTCTTTCACTTTTTAACAAAAAAAAGTACCATAAATGCTGTGTATTACGCGCACTTTTTTTAACCCCAAAATTTAATTTTAAAAACTTGATGCGCGTTATACACCACTACAGCCATGCCAAGAGATTTTTTTTCGTTTTCAGTTATCGAATTACGGTAACTTGCACCATTCTGTTCCCCATTGTTTTAACTGTAACTATGTTAATAATTGTGTTATATGTATGATCTGAATATAGATGGACAAACTTTATAAAGTTAACATTAATTTTTTCAGGTACGTACACAACATTTAAATCCAATAAATATGAAGTAGAAAATGAAAAACAGGGTAGCCATTTTTAATTGAATGTTTTTTTTTTCCACCATTTTTTTTGCTTCAAAAACTTTTTACCCGATTTTTTTGCTTCAAAAAGTAGATGCGGGTTATACATTAATGTGCGTTATACACAGCGTTTTACTGAATTTAATTAGATTTTTTAGAAAATATTTCATGTAATATAACTTAATATTATTTAAGCATACATATAAAAAGTGATTTCATTCTAAAAAGTTAGGAAACAACAAGGGCTGTTTGTAAAACATGCGTGCCCCCCCATATGGGCTGTCAGTTGTACTGGCAGCCATTGTGTAAATACGTTTTTTGTCACTATGACCTTGACCTTTGACCTAGTGACCTGAAAATCAATAGGGGTCATCTGCCAGTCATGATCAATGTACCTATGAAGTTTCATGTTCCTAGGCGTAAGCTTTCTTGAGTTATCAACCTGAAAACATTTTACTGTGTTAAGTCACTGTGACCTTGACCTTTGACCTAGTGACCTGAAAATCAATAGGGTCACCTGCGAGTCATGAGCAATGTACCTATGAAGTTTCATGAACCTAGGCGTAAGCTTTCTTGAGTTATCATCCGGAAAACATTTTACTGTGTCAAGTCACCGTGACCTTTGACCTAGTGACCTGAAAATCAATAGGGGTCATCTGCGAGTCATGATCAATGTACCTATGAAGTTTTATGATCCTAGGCGTAAGCTTTCTTGAGTTATCATCCGGAAACCATTTTACTGTATCAAGTCACCATGACATTGACCTTTGACCTAGTGACCTGAAAATCAATAGGGTCACCTGCGAGTCATGAGCAATGTACCTATGAAGTTTCATGAACCTAGGCGTAAGCTTTCTTGAGTTATCATCCGGAAAACATTTTACTGTATCAAGTCACCATGACATTGACCTTTGACCTAGTGATCTGAAAATCAATAGGGGTAATCTGCGAGTCATGATCAATGTACCTATGAAGTTTTATGATCCTAGGCGTAAGCTTTCTTGAGTTATCATCCGGAAACCATTTTACTGTATCAAGTCACCATGACATTGACCTTTGACCTAGTGATCTGAAAATCAATAGGGGTAATCTGCGAGTCATGATCAATGTACCTATGAAGTTTCATGATCCTAGGCATAAGCGTTCTTGAGTTATCATCCAGAAACCATTTTACTTGTCAAGTCACCGTGACCTTTGACCTAGTGACCTGAAAATCAATAGGGGTCATCTGCGAGTCATGATCAATGTACCTATGAAATTTCATGATCCTAGGCGTAAGCGTTCTTGAGTTATCATCCGGAAACCATTTTACTGTGCCGAGTCATCGTGACCTTGACCTTTGACCTAGTGACCTGAAAATCAATAGGGGTCATCTGCAAGTCATGATCAATGTACCTTTGAAGTTTCATGATCCTAGGCGTATTAGCTTTCTTGAGTTATCACCCGGAAATCATTTTACTGGTTCTAGTCACCGTGACCTTGACCTTTGACCTAGTGAACTGAAAATCAATAGGGGTCATCTGCGAGTCATGATCAATGTACCTATGAAGTTTTATGATCCTAGGCGTAAGCGTTCTTGAGTTATCATCCGGAAACCATTCCGTGAAAGGACCGACGGACGGACGGACAGACGGACGGACCGACTGACCGACATGCGCAAAACAATATACCCCCTCTTCTTCGAAGGGGGGCATAATAAAAAATACTTTGCCAATGTCCGTCATTTTGTTTTTGACAACTCTGCATCTGATCATTCTACATTCTTTTTCTACCTTAATTCTTGTCATGCAATTAATCTATAAATTAATTGATATGATTATAACTGTTAATTAATGTGCTTTATAATTTAACCTCAACAAATCTTAATTCTTGTCATGCAATTAATCTATAAATTAATTGATATGATTATAACTGTAATTATTAGTTAATCCGGAATAGTATCACTTTGTATCTTTCACTGCAGTAGTTAATAGAGCTGACTCTCCACTTCATATAAATGAGTATCAGTCTGGGAACATGGGGCTTAATACATGCATGTTAAATGTTATTCCAGTCCACACAGGCTAATCAGGGACAACACTTTTAGCTGTCATGGTATTTTAGTTTGATTTAAAGGAAGTCTCTTCTTAGCAAAAATCCAGTTAAGGGGGAGTGTTTGTTACTGATAAGCATGTGCCAACTGCACAAGCTAATCTGGGCAGACATTTTCGGTACATGCATTAACCCCAGTTTTTCCAGAATGAAGCTCACGAGTGAAATGCTTTTATGACTTATTTTTCAGTCAGTTCCAGTATGACTTATAATAACATATGTAATATATGGGCCTTACACTGGGAAAATGGGGGTAAATGCATGTGCTTAAAGTCTCATCCCAGATTAGCCTGTGTGGATTACACAAGGACTATACTTCCCTCTAAACTGGATTACACAGGGACTACACTCCCCCCCTAAACTGGATTACACAAGGACTACACTCCCCCCTAAACTGGATTACACAGGGACTACACTCCCCCTAAACTGGATTACACAAGGACTACACTCCCACCTAAACTGGATTACACAGGGACTACACTCCCCCCTAAACTGGATCTTTCTTAAGAAGAAACTTCCTTTTATCAAACATTCTGTGCAAGCAGATTGTGTGGTTCCTGATTAGTCTCTGTGGACTTCACAGGCTAATCTAGGACGGCACTTTACACACATGCACGGGGCCCAGTTTCCCAGACTGTGGTTCATATGTCTACAAGAAGGTCAGAATTTGTGAAGAAGACCACCTGAAGATTGTCCCTGTCTATAACTAAGTCGTTAAAGAGACAATGTGGTTTGAAATTGTTATTAACCCTTTCCCCCATAAGAAGCAAAGTTAAAATGGCTATGTGCAAACAGCTTAAAACCAGAACAGCCTGTGAGTAACTCGCAGTCTGTTCAGGTTTTATGCTGTTTGCTGCTCATCAGTGTCTTCATATCTAAGTGGTAAAGGGTTAAACAATTTAATCTGGCATTACTCACTTATGCCACAGACCGGAATAATTTATGTAGAGGACCACCAATGGGACATTTCTACAAAGTTTATAATATTGTGTAGATTATTATTTTACAGTAAATATTTCCAATATTCTAAAAAAGACAAACATATCCTATAATCTAACTTACTACTTATGCTAACATAAGTTGCTTACAAAACAAATACCTCTTTGCCTGTCAGACTTCTGACTTTTCTCAAATGACCTTGACCTTTCGACCTCTGGGGACCTTTTTTGTCTGTGATCATCCCTCTCTGACCCCGAATGCCTGTGGTCAACGTAGGACGACCTGTCCCCTTCCCTCGACCTGGACATGTCACTCTGACCTCGTGGCGGTGACCTTGACCTTTGACCTGAGAAATTTGACCTGTTCACGGTGTCAAAATCTTCGTTAAGAGATCGTTTTAAAGGTCTAGGTGAGGACGGGCTTCTGTCTTCCTCTTCTCTGACTTCACGGTAGATTTCACGCCATGTTTTCTTGTCAAATGAGCTTTGCAACGCGGAGAGCTCGTCTGCACCAGCTGCAGAGAATTATCAATTATCCCTCTCAGATATGCATTGTTACGCATTTTTGGTCCATTAGACAATTTGATTAAATAAAAGACCTTCTTTACTAGATTACAGTTTTAAAGACTTCATTTACAACCCTAAGATACTAATGAGCAGCAAACAGTATAAAGCCTGAACAGGCTGTTAGTCACTCACAAGCTGTTCTGATTTTATGCTGTTTGCACATAGCTATTTTCACTTTGCTTCAACACAGGAAAGCGTAAGGACCATTAAGAATGAATTTGCCTTAAGAACACAACTTGTCTTTTCAATAAAATATAGACCAAAATGAGCCTCGTTCTGAGGAAACTGGGCTTAATAATCATTTGTGTACAATGCCATCTCAGATTAGACATTGTAGCCCACAAGCAGACATGGCATACAGCCGTCACAATTTACAGGCCAGACTGGCCAACAAGAGGCCCACATTTACAGGAGACTGGCCTAGGAAAGGCCTACATTTACAGGCAAGACTGGCCTACAAAGGCCTACATTTACAGGCCAGACTTGCCAACAAGAGGCCCACATTTACAGGCCAGACTGGACTATGAAAGGCCTACATTTACAGGCAAGACTGGCTGAGAGGCCTACATTTACAGGCAAGACTGGCTGAGAGGCCTACATTTACAGGCAAGACTGGCTGAGAGGCCGACATTTACAGGCCAGACTGGTCTACGAAAGGCCTACATTTACAGGCAAGACTGACTGAGAGGCCTACATTTACAGGCCAGTCTTGCCTATGAAATGCCTACATTTAGAGGCAAGACTGGCTGAGAGGCCTACATTTACAGGCCAGACTGGTTTACGAAAGGCCTACATTTACAGGCAAGACTGGCTGAGAGGCCTACATTTACAGGCAAGACTGACCTACGAAAGGCCAACATTTACAGGCAAGACTGGCTGAGAGGCCCACATTTACAGACCAGACGTGTCTACGAAAGGCCTACATTTATAGGCAAGACTGGCTGAGAGGCCTACATTTACAGGCCAGACTGGCCTACAAGAAGCCTACATTTACAGGCAAAACTGGCCTACGAGAGGCCTAAATGTAAAGGCCAGTTGAATAGTTCACAGGCCTCAATTATAAGTGTTTGACCCAGGAGGGCTTGGGGCATGGCATTTTAACATATGGTTGATTACAGAAATGGCAAACAATTAGCACGAAAAGCTCAATAAGCATGTCAGACTATTTACATATGTACTGGAGTGTCATTGATGTATTAAACTTAAATTAACATATTTAGATATGTTCCATTTCATGAACATGCCATGAAAGTAAACTGTACAGTGTAACAAACATAATAAAGCAGAATATGCACATGAATCTGATCATAAACAGATCCCCTAACATATCAATCAAGCCATGTTTCATGTACTCATCTTCGTGAGTAGACTGAACTCTAATTTACAAACACTCTTTCTGGGACATTCAATACACAAATAAAATTGTATTTTTTTTAATCTAAAAGGTATTCTTCAACGTTGAATAACGCAAGCACACTAATTATATGATGTATGCATTAATTTCCTTTGTTATTTGTCATTTATACTGATCATGATTATTGCTTTTAATTGTCTTGAAATGTTAGTGACATGTGTGCAACACTACGTAAACTCATATATATCCGACTACTTTCGAACCAAAAGTAAAGTATGATGTCATTTGGGGACAACACGAGACATGCTGTGAATATTTTGAATCACTCTCAGACTTTAATAATGCTGCAGTGTACTACTGACAGTTGTTAAATCAATTTGACAAAATTATATTTTTATTTCTGGAAATATTATTAACCAGTAACGAAATTTAAAAAGTGTTGTAGCTGATAACCCTGTGAAAACTGCACAGGCTGATCTGGAACGCCATTTCTTATGCTTACATAAAATTTCATTATGGTCTTCAATGTAACAAACGCTAGAACAAAGGCAGTAAATATACTGGAATGTAACAATTCAATTTGATTTGCGATTGGTCTTTGTCAGTAACTTACTGGGTCTGTCTCTAGACCGCGACCTGTCTGCAGATGACCTTGACCTCTCAGCTGACCTTGTAAGTTCAGGGGAACTGCTCCTGTTAGGTGACCTACTGTACCTGTACGATAAAAACAAGACTTGATGTCTGAAATACTGTATTTAAAAAAAAGCATAAGTTTTTCCTTAAACAAACTTACCCTGAAATGTACAGCAGTAATATTTTAAAACAAACAACTGAAATTAAAGAACCACTACAAATGACCTTTCGGCCCATACTACTACATAAAAGACATGTACAGTTGTCAAGGTTTGCTATTTATATGTTTAATTTATTTTTATATCATCTATCAACATCATTTGTACGCTACGACTTACTTTCCTATACTATATATTGTGGTGTAGTAATAATCAATATTGTTTACAATGATTCTCTGTAAAGCTGTACTTCATATCACTGTGTTTATGTATTTATGATTGGATTTATTTTGCCAAAAGCATGTAGTGCCGATAATGCAAATAAATAAGTCGTGTTCTGAGAAAATGACAATTTTTTCTGCTTTTTTGACATTTTTCATTTGAATGAAGTCTCTTCTTAGCAAAAATCCAATTTAGACGGAAAGTGTCGTCCCTGATTAGCCTGTGCAGACTGCATAGGCTAATCTGGGACGACACTTTCCACTTTTATGACATTTTTTGTTTAAATGTGCGTAAAGTGTCGTCCCATATAAGCCTGTGCAGTCCGCACAGGCTAATGAGGGACGACTCTGTCCGCATAAATTGGATTTTTGCTAAGCAGAGACTTCATTAACACAAATGTCATAAAAGTGGAAAGTGTCGTCCCTCATTAGCCTGTGCAGATTGCACAGGCTAATCTGGGACAACACTTTACGCACATGCATTATGCCCAGTTTTCTCACAATGCGACTCATATGGTGATCAGATAAAAGAAAAGCATAGCAGAAGTTCTATGGGGCAGGGAGCTGGGCCCTTCTATTAATACCTAGGCGGAGCACTGCAGTAAGCACTGGCTAGCTCCAAGCTCATATAACCCAGTTGTACCTATCTCATTTCCCGATCAGTTCCACTCAACTGGTCAGTTCCAGTGTCCCTGTCTAGAGACATCTTAGCAAGAGCCTCTTATGTATGTCCCTGTTCTACATACCTCCTTTCCCGCTCAGTTCCACTCAACCGGTCAGTGCCAGTGTCTCTGTCAGGAGACATCTTAGCAAGAGCCCTCTTTTGTATGACCCAGTGATACCTACCTCATTTCCCTATCAGTGCCAGTGTCTCTGTCAGGAGACATCTTAGCAAGAGCCTTCTTATGTATGACCCAGTTGTACCTACCTCATTTCCCGGTCAGTGCCAGTGTCTCTGTCAGGAGACATCTTAGCAAGAGCCTTCTTATGTATGACCCAGTTGTACCTACCTCATTTCCCTATCAGTGCCAGTGTCTCTGTCAGGAGACATCTTAGCAAGAGCCTTCTTATGTATGACCCAGTAATACCTACCTCATTTCCTGGTCAGTGACAGTGTCTCTGTCAGGAGACATCTTAGCAAGAGCCTTCTTATGTATGACCCAGTAATACCTACCTCATTTCCCTATCAGTGCCAGTGTCTCTTTCAGGAGACATCTTAGCAAGAGCCTTCTTATGTATGACCCAGTTGTACCTACCTCATTTCCCTATCAGTGCCAGTGTCTCTGTCAGGAGACATCTTAGCAAGAGCCTTCTTATGTATGACCCAGTAATACCTACCTCATTTCCCGCTCAGTGCCAGTGTCTCTGTCAGGAGACATCTAAGCAAGAGCCTTCTTATGTATGACCCAGTAATACCTACCTCATTTCCCGGTCAGTGCCAGTGTCTCTGTCAGGAGACATCTAAGCAAGAGCCTTCTTATGTATGACCCAGTAATACCTACCTCATTTCCCGCTCAGTGCCAGTGTCTCTGTCAGGAGACATCTAAGCAAGAGCCTTCTTATGTATGACCCAGTAATACCTACCTCATTTCCCGGTCAGTGCCAGTGTCCCTGTCAGGAGACATCTTAGCAAGAGCCTCTTATGTATGACCCAGTTTTACCTACCTCATTTCCCGGTCAGTGCCAGTGTCTCTGTCAGGAGACATCTTAGCAAGAGCCTCTTATGTATGACCCAGTAATACCTACCTCATTTCCCGGTCAGTGCCAGTGTCTCTGTCAGGAGACATCTTAGCAAGAGCCTTCTTATGTATGACCCAGTAATACCTACCTCATTTCCCTATCAGTGCCAGTGTCTCTGTCAGGAGACATCTTAGCGAGAGCCTTCTTATGTATGACCCAGTTGTACCTACCTCATTTCCCGGTCAGTTCCAGTGTCTCTTTCAGGAGACATCTCAGCAAGAGCCTTCTTATGTATGACCCAGTTGTACCTACCTCATTTCCCGCTCAGTGCCAGTGTCTCTGTCAGGAGACATCTCAGCAAGAGCCTTCTTATGTATGACCCAGTTGTACCTACCTCATTTCCCGGTCAGTTCCAGTGTCTCTGTCAGGAGACATCTCAGCAAGAGCCTTCTTATGTATGACCCAGTTGTACCTACCTCATTTCCCTATCAGTGC
The DNA here is from genome assembly GCF_020536995.1 of Dreissena polymorpha. Classification (NCBI taxonomy): domain Eukaryota; kingdom Metazoa; phylum Mollusca; class Bivalvia; order Myida; family Dreissenidae; genus Dreissena; species Dreissena polymorpha. Next base: position 139,863,411 of record NC_068355.1, on the reverse strand, counting down.
CAGTGTCTCTGTCAGGAGACATCTTAGCAAGAGCCTTCTTATGTATGACCCAGTTGTACCTACCTCATTTCCCGCTCAGTGCCAGTGTCTCTGTCAGGAGACATCTTAGCAAGAGCCTTCTTATGTATGACCCAGTTGTACCTACCTCATTTCCTGGTCAGTGCCAGTGTCTCTGTCAGGAGACATCTTAGCAAGAGCCTTCTTATGTATGACCCAGTTGTACCTACCTCATTTCCCGGTCAGTGCCAGTGTCCCTGTCAGGAGACATCTTAGCAAGAGCCTTCTTATGTATGACCCAGTTGTACCTACCTCATTTCCTGGTCAGTGCCAGTGTCTCTGTCAGGAGACATCTTAGCAAGAGCCTTCTTATGTATGACCCAGTTGTACCTACCTCATTTCCCGCTCAGTGCCAGTGTCTCTGTCAGGAGACATCTTAGCAAGAGCCTTCTTATGTATGACCCAGTTGTACCTACCTCATTTCCCTATCAGTGCCAGTGTCTCTGTCAGGAGACATCTTAGCAAGAGCCCTCTTATGTATGACCCAGTAATACCTACCTCATTTCCCGCTCAGTTCCAGTGTCTCTGTCAGGAGACATCTAAGCAAGAGCCCTCTTATGTATGACCCAGTAATACCTACCTCATTTCCTGGTCAGTGCCAGTGTCCCTGTCAGGAGACATCTTAGCAAGAGCCTCTTATGCATGACCCAGTTGTACCTACCTCATTTCCCGGTCAGTTCCAGTGTCTCTGTCAGGAGACATCTTAGCAAGAGCCTTCTTTTGTATGACCCAGTTGAACCTACCTCATTTCCCTATCAGTGCCAGTGTCTCTGTCAGGAGACATCTTAGCAAGAGCCTTCTTATGTATGACCCAGTTGTACCTACCTCATTTCCTGGTCAGTGCCAGTGTCTCTGTCAGGAGACATCTTAGCAAGAGCCTTCTTATGTATGACCCAGTAATACCTACCTCATTTCCCTATCAGTGCCAGTGTCTCTGTCAGGAGACATCTTAGCGAGAGCCTTCTTATGTATGACCCACTAATACCTACCTCATTTCCCGCTCAGTTCCAGTGTCTCTGTCAGGAGACATCTTAGCAAGAGCCTTCTTATGTATGACCCAGTAATACCTACCTCATTTCCCGGTCAGTGCCAGTGTCTCTGTCAGGAGACATCTTAGCAAGAGCCTTCTTTTGTATGACCCAGTTGTACCTACCTCATTTCCTGGTCAGTTCCAGTGTCTCTGTCAGGAGACATCTAAGCAAGAGCCTTCTTATGTATGACCCAGTTGTACCTACCTCATTTCCCGGTCAGTGCCAGTGTCCCTGTCAGGAGACATCTAAGCAAGAGCCCTCTTATGTATGACCCAGTAATACCTACCTCATTTCCTGGTCAGTGCCAGTGTCCCTGTCAGGAGACATCTTAGCAAGAGCCTCTTATGTATGACCCAATTGTACCTACCTCATTTCCCGGTCAGTTCCAGTGTCTCTGTCAGGAGACATCTTAGCAAGAGCCTTCTTTTGTATGACCCAGTTGTACCTACCTCATTTCCCGGTCAGTGCCAGTGTCCCTGTCAGGAGACATCTTAGCAAGAGCCTTCTTATGTATGACCCAGTTGTACCGACCTCATTTCCCTATCAGTGCCAGTGTCTCTGTCAGGAGACATCTTAGCAAGAGCCTTCTTATGTATGACCCAGTTGTACCTACCTCATTTCCCGGTCAGTGCCAGTGTCCCTGTCAGGAGACATCTTAGCAAGAGCCTTCTTATGTATGACCCAGTAATACCTACCTCATTTCCCTATCAGTGCCAGTGTCTCTTTCAGGAGACATCTTAGCAAGAGCCTTCTTATGTATGACCCAGTTGCACCTACCTCATTTCCCGCTCAGTGCCAGTGTCTCTGTCAGGAGACATCTTAGCAAGAGCCTTCTTATGTATGACCCAGTTGTACCTACCTCATTTCCCGCTCAGTGCCAGTGTCCCTGTCAGGAGACATCTAAGCAAGAGCCTTCTTATGTATGACCCAGTTGTACCTACCTCATTTCCCTATCAGTGCCAGTGTCTCTGTCAGGAGACATCATAGCAAGAGCCCTCTTATGTATGACCCAGTTGTACCTACCTCATTTCCTGGTCAGTGCCAGTGTCTCTGTCAGGAGACATCTAAGCAAGAGCCTTCTTATGTGTGACCCAGTTGTACCTACCTCATTTCCCGGTCAGTGCCAGTGTCCCTGTCAGGAGACATCTTAGCAAGAGCCTTCTTATGTATGACCCACTAATACCTACCTCATTTCCTGGTCAGTGCCAGTGTCTCTGTCAGGAGACATCTTAGCAAGAGCCTTCTTATGTATGACCCAGTAATACCTACCTCATTTCCCGCTCAGTGCCAGTGTCCCTGTCAGGAGACATCTAAGCAAGAGCCTTCTTATGTATGACCCAGTTGTACCTACCTCATTTCCCTATCAGTGCAAGTGTCTCTGTCAGGAGACATCTCAGCAAGAGCCTTCTTTTGTATGACCCAGTTGTACCTACCTCATTTCCCTATCAGTTCCAGTGTCTCTGTCAGGAGACATCTTAGCGAGAGCCTCTTATGTATGACCCAGTAATACCTACCTCATTTCCCGGTCAGTGCCAGTGTCTCTGTCAGGAGACATCTTAGCAAGAGCCTTCTTATGTATGACCCAGTTGTACCTACCTCATTTCCTGGTCAGTTCCAGTGTCTCTGTCAGGAGACATCTTAGCGAGAGCCTCTTATGTGTGACCCAGTTGTACCTACCTCATTTCCTGGTCAGTGCCAGTGTCTCTGTCAGGAGACATCTTAGCAAGAGCCTTCTTATGTATGACCCAGTTGTACCTACCTCATTTCCCGCTCAGTGCCAGTGTCTCTGTCAGGAGACATCTTAGCAAGAGCCTTCTTATGTGTGACCCAGTTGTACCTACCTCATTTCCCTATCAGTGCCAGTGTCCCTGTCAGGAGACATCTTAGCAAGAGCCTTCTTATGTATGACCCAGTAATACCTACCTCATTTCCCGGTCAGTGCCAGTGTCCCTGTCAGGAGACATCTTAGCAAGAGCCTTCTTTTGTATGACCCAGTTGTACCTACCTCATTTCCCGCTCAGTGCCAGTGTCTCTGTCAGGAGACATCTTAGCAAGAGCCTTCTTATGTATGACCCAGTTGTACCTACCTCATTTCCCTATCGGTGCCAGTGTCCCTGTCAGGAGATATCTAAGCAAGAGCCTTCTTATGTATGACCCAGTAATACCTACCTCATTTCCTGGTCAGTGCCAGTGTCTCTGTCAGGAGACATCTAAGCAAGAGCCTTCTTTTGTATGACCCAGTTGTACCTACCTCATTTCCCGCTCAGTTCCAGTGTCTCTGTCAGGAGACATCTAAGCAAGAGCCTTCTTATGTATGACCCAGTTGTACCTTCCTCATTTCCCGGTCAGTGCCAGTGTCCCTGTCAGGAGACATCTAAGCAAGAGCCTTCTTATGTATGACCCAGTTGTACCTACCTCATTTCCCGGTCAGTGCCAGTGTCCCTGTCAGGAGACATCTAAGCAAGAGCCCTCTTATGTATGACCCAGTAATACCTACCTCATTTCCTGGTCAGTGCCAGTGTCCCTGTCAGGAGACATCTTAGCAAGAGCCTCTTATGTATGACCCAGTTGTACCTACCTCATTTCCCGGTCAGTTCCAGTGTCTCTGTCAGGAGACATCTTAGCAAGAGCCTTCTTTTGTATGACCCAGTTGTACCTACCCTCATTTCCCGGTCAGTGCCAGTGTCCCTGTCAGGAGACATCTTAGCAAGAGCCTTCTTATGTATGACCCAGTTGTACCGACCTCATTTCCCTATCAGTGCCAGTGTCTCTGTCAGGAGACATCTTAGCAAGAGTCTTCTTATGTATGACCCAGTTGTACCTACCTCATTTCCCGGTCAGTGCCAGTGTCCCTGTCAGGAGACATCTTAGCAAGAGCCTTCTTATGTATGACCCAGTAATACCTACCTCATTTCCCTATCAGTGCCAGTGTCTCTTTCAGGAGACATCTTAGCAAGAGCCTTCTTATGTATGACCCAGTTGCACCTACCTCATTTCCCGCTCAGTGCCAGTGTCTCTGTCAGGAGACATCTTAGCAAGAGCCTTCTTATGTATGACCCAGTTGTACCTACCTCATTTCCCGCTCAGTGCCAGTGTCCCTGTCAGGAGACATCTAAGCAAGAGCCTTCTTATGTATGACCCAGTTGTACCTACCTCATTTCCCTATCAGTGCCAGTGTCTCTGTCAGGAGACATCATAGCAAGAGCCCTCTTATGTATGACCCAGTTGTACCTACCTCATTTCCTGGTCAGTGCCAGTGTCTCTGTCAGGAGACATCTAAGCAAGAGCCTTCTTATGTGTGACCCAGTTGTACCTACCTCATTTCCTGGTCAGTGCCAGTGTCCCTGTCAGGAGACATCTTAGCAAGAGCCTTCTTATGTATGACCCACTAATACCTACCTCATTTCCTGGTCAGTGCCAGTGTCTCTGTCAGGAGACATCTTAGCAAGAGCCTTCTTATGTATGACCCAGTAATACCTACCTCATTTCCCGCTCAGTGCCAGTGTCCCTGTCAGGAGACATCTAAGCAAGAGCCTTCTTATGTATGACCCAGTTGTATCTACCCTCATTTCCCTATCAGTGCAAGTGTCTCTGTCAGGAGACATCTCAGCAAGAGCCTTCTTTTGTATGACCCAGTTGTACCTACCTCATTTCCCTATCAGTTCCAGTGTCTCTGTCAGGAGACATCTTAGCGAGAGCCTCTTATGTATGACCCAGTAATACCTACCTCATTTCCCGGTCAGTGCCAGTGTCTCTGTCAGGAGACATCTTAGCAAGAGCCTTCTTATGTATGACCCAGTTGTACCTACCTCATTTCCTGGTCAGTTCCAGTGTCTCTGTCAGGAGACATCTTAGCGAGAGCCTCTTATGTGTGACCCAGTTGTACCTACCTCATTTCCTGGTCAGTGCCAGTGTCTCTGTCAGGAGACATCTTAGCAAGAGCCTTCTTATGTATGACCCAGTTGTACCTACCTCATTTCCTTCCCGCTCAGTGCCAGTGTCTCTGTCAGGAGACATCTTAGCAAGAGCCTTCTTATGTGTGACCCAGTTGTACCTACCTCATTTCCCTATCAGTGCCAGTGTCCCTGTCAGGAGACATCTTAGCAAGAGCCTTCTTATGTATGACCCAGTAATACCTACCTCATTTCCCGGTCAGTGCCAGTGTCCCTGTCAGGAGACATCTTAGCAAGAGCCTTCTTTTGTATGACCCAGTTGTACCTACCCTCATTTCCCGCTCAGTGCCAGTGTCTCTGTCAGGAGACATCTTAGCAAGAGCCTTCTTATGTATGACCCAGTTGTACCTACCTCATTTCCCTATCGGTGCCAGTGTCCCTGTCAGGAGATATCTAAGCAAGAGCCTTCTTATGTATGACCCAGTAATACCTACCTCATTTCCTGGTCAGTGCCAGTGTCTCTGTCAGGAGACATCTAAGCAAAAGCCTTCTTTTGTATGACCCAGTTGTACCTACCTCATTTCCCGCTCAGTTCCAGTGTCTCTGTCAGGAGACATCTAAGCAAGAGCCTTCTTATGTATGACCCAGTTGTACCTTCCTCATTTCCCGGTCAGTGCCAGTGTCCCTGTCAGGAGACATCTAAGCAAGAGCCTTCTTATGTATGACCCAGTATACCTACCTCATTTCCCGGTCAGTGCCAGTGTCCCTGTCAGGAGACATCTAAGCAAGAGCCTTCTTTGTATGACCCAGTAATACCTACCTCATTTCCCTGCTCAGTTCCAGTGTCTCTGTCAGGAGACATCTTAGCAAGAGCCTTCTTATGTATGACCAGTAATACCTACCTCATTTCCTGGTCAGTGCCAGAGTCCCTGTCAGGAGACATCTAAGCAAGAGCCTTCTTATGTATGACCCAGTAATACCTACCTCATTTCCCGTCAGTGCCAGTGTCCCTGGCAGGAGACATCTTAGCAAGAGCCTTCTTATGTATGACCCAGTTGTACCTACCTCATTTCCCGCTCAGTGCCAGTGTCTCTGTCAGGAGACATCTAAGCAAGAGCCTTCTTATGTATGACCCAGTAATACCTACCTCATTTCCCGGTCAGTGCCAGTGGTCTCTGTCAGGAGACATCTTAGCAAGAGCCTTCTTATTATGACCCAGTAATACCTACCTCATTTCCTGGTCAGTGCCAGTGTCCCCTGTCAGGAGACATCTAAGCAAGAGCCTTCTTATGTATGACCCAGTTGTACCTACCTCATTTCCCTATCAGTTCCAGTGTCTCCTGTCAGGAGACATCTTAGCAAGAGCCTTCTTATGTATGACCCAGTTGTAACCTACCTCATTTCCCCGTCAAGTGCCAGTGTCCCTGTCAGGAGACATCTAAGCAAGAGCCTTCTTATGTATGACCCAGTTGTACCTACCTCATTTCCCTATCAGTGCCAGTGTCTCTGTCAGGAGACATCTTAGCAAGAGCCTCTTATGTATGACCCAGTAATACCTACCTCATTTCCCTGGTCAGTGCCAGTGTCCCTGTCAGGAGACATCTTAGCAAGAGCCTTCTTATGTATGACCCAGTTGTACCTACCTCATTTCCTGGTCAGTGCCAGTGTCCCTGTCAGGAGACATCTTAGCAAGAGCCTTCTTATGTGTGACCCAGTTGTACCTACCTCATTTCCCGGTCAGTGCCAGTGTCCCTGTCAGGAGACATCTTAAGCAAGAGCCTTCTTATGTATGACCCAGTTGTACCTACCTCATTTCCCGCTCAGTGCCAGTGTCTCTGTCAGGAGACATCTTAGCGAAGAGCCTTCTTATGTGTGACCCAGTTGTACCTACCTCATTTTCCCGCCTCAGTGCCAGTGTCTCTGTCAGGAGACATCTTAGCAAGAGCCTTCTTTTGTATGACCCAGTTGTACCTACCTCATTTCCCGCTCAGTGCCAGTGTCTCTGTCAGGAGACATCTTAGCAAGAGCCTTCTTATGTATGACCCAGTTGTACCTACCTCATTTCCTGGTCAGTGCCAGTGTCTCTGTCAGGAGACATCTAAGCAAGAGCCTTCTTATGTATGACCCAGTTGTACCTACCTCATTTCCCTATCAGTGCCAGTGTCCCTGTCAGGAGACATCTTAGCAAGAGCCTTCTTATGTATGACCCAGTAATACCTACCTCATTTCCCTATCAGTGCCAGTGTCTCTGTCAGGAGACATCTTAGCAAGAGCCTTCTTATGTATGACCCAGTAATACCTACCTCATTTCCCGGTCAGTGCCAGTGTCCCTGTCAGGAGACATTTTAGCGAGGAGCCTTCTTATGTATGACCCAGTAATACTTACCCTCATTTCCCGCTCAGTGCCAGTGTCTCTGTCAGGAGAAATCTTAGCAAGAGCCTTCTTATGTATGACCCAGTTGTACCTACCTCATTTCCTGGTCAGTGCCAGTGTCTCTGTCAGGAGACATCTTAGCAAGAGCCTTCTTATGTATGACCCAGTTGTACCTACCTCATTTCCCGCTCAGTGCCAGTGTCTCTTTCAGGAGACATCTTAGCAAGAGCCTTCTTATGTATGACCCACTAATACCTACCTCATTTCCTGGTCAGTGCCAGTGTCTCTGTCAGGAGACATCTAAGCAAGAGCCTTCTTATGTATGACCCAGTAATACCTACCTCATTCCCCGGTCAGTGCCAGTGTCCCTGTCAGGAGACATCTTAGCAAGAGCCTTCTTATGTATGACCCAGTAATACCTACCTCATTTCCCTATCAGTGCCAGTGTCTCTGTCAGGAGACATCTTAGCAAGAGCCTTCTTATGTATGACCCAGTTGTACCTACCTCATTTCCCTATCAGTGCCAGTGTCTCTGTCAGGAGACATCTTAGCAAGAGCCTTCTTATGTATGACCCAGTTGTACCTACCTCATTTCCCGGTCAGTTCCAGTGTCTCTGTCAGGAGACATCTCAGCAAGAGCCTTCTTATGTATGACCCAGTAATACCTACCTCATTTCCCGGTCAGTGCCAGTGTCCCTGTCAGGAGACATCTTAGCAAGAGCCTTCTTATGTATGACCCAGTTGTACCTACATCATTTCCCGCTCAGTGCCAGTGTCTCTGTCAGGAGACATCTAAGCAAGAGCCTTCTTATGTATGACCCAAGTAATACCTACCTCATTTCCCGGTCAGTGCCAGTGTCTCTGTCAGGAGACATCTTAGCAAGAGCCTTCTTATGTATGACCCAGTAAAACCTACCTCATTTCCCGCTCAGTGCCAGTGTCTCTGTCAGGAGACATCTTAGCAAGAGCCTTCTTATGTATGACCCAGTTGTACCTACCTCATTTCCCGCTCAGTGTCAGTGTCTCTGTCAGGAGACATCCTTAGCAAGAGCCTTCTTATGTATGACCCAGTAATACCTACCTCATTTCCCGCTCAGTGCCAGTGTCTCTGTCAGGAGACATCTTAGCAAGAGCCCTCTTATGTATGACCCAGTAATACCTACCTCATTTCCCGGTCAGTGCCAGTGTCTCTGACAGGAGAGATCTTAGCAAGAGCCTTCTTATGTATGACCCAGTAATACCTACCTCATTTCCCGCTCAGTGCCAGTGTCCCTGTCAGGAGACATCTAAGCAAGAGCCTTCTTATGTATGACCCACTAATACCTACCTCATTTCCTGGTCAGTGCCAGTGTCTCTGTCAGGAGACATCTTAGCAAGAGCCTTCTTATGTATGACCCAGTTGTACCTACCTCATTTTCCGGTCAGTGCCAGTGTCCCTGTCAGGAGACATCTTAGCAAGAGCCTCTTATGTATGACCCAGTAATACCTACCTCATTTCCCTATCAGTGCCAGTGTCTCTGTCAGGAGACATCTTAGCAAGAGCCTTCTTATGTTAACCCAGTTGTACCTACCTCATTTCCTGGTCAGTGCCAGTGTCCCTGTCAGGAGACATCTTAGCGAGAGCCTTCTTATGTATGACCCAGTTGTACCTACCTCATTTCCCTATCAGTGCCAGTGTCTCTGTCAGGAGACATCTTAGCAAGAGCCTTCTTATGTATGACCCAGTAATACCTACCTCATTTCCCGCTCAGTGCCAGTGTCTCTGTCAGGAGACATCTTAACGAGAGCCTTCTTATGTATGACCCAGTTGTACCTACCTCATTTCCCGCTCAGTGCCAGTGTCTCTGTCAGGAGACATCTAAGCAAGAGCCTTCTTATGTATGACCCAGTAATACCTACCTCATTTCCCTATCAGTGCCAGTGTCTCTGTCAGGAGACATCTTAGCAAGAGCCCTCTTATGTATGACCCAGTTGTACCTACCTCATTTCCCGGTCAGTGCCAGTGTCTCTGTCAGGAGACATCTTAGCAAGAGCCTTCTTATGTATGACCCAGTTGTACCTACCTCATTTCCCTATCAGTGCCAGTGTCTCTGTCAGGAGACATCTTAGCAAGAGCCTTCTTATGTATGACCCAGTTGTACCTACCTCATTTCCCTATCAGTGCCAGTGTCCCTGTCAGGAGACATCTAAGCAAGAGCCTTCTTATGTATGACCCAGTTGTACCTACCTCATTTCCCGCTCAGTGCCAGTGTCTCTGTCAGGAGACATCTTAGCGAGAGCCTCTTATGTGTGACCCAGTTGTACCTACCTCATTTCCCGCTCAGTGCCAGTGTCTCTGTCAGGAGACATCTTAGCAAGAGCCTTCTTTTGTATGACCCAGTTGTACCTACCTCATTTCCCTATCAGTGCCAGTGTCCCTGTCAGGAGACATCTTAGCAAGAGCCTTCTTATGTATGACCCAGTTGTACCTACCTCATTTCCCGCTCAGTGCCAGTGTCTCTGTCAGGAGACATCTTAGCAAGAGCCTTCTTATGTATGACCCAGTTGTACCTACCTCATTTCCCGCTCAGTGCCAGTGTCCTTGTCAGGAGACATCTAAGCAAGAGCCTTCTTATGTATGACCCAGTTGTACCTACCTCATTTCCCTATCAGTGCCAGTGTCCCTGTCAGGAGACATCTTAGCAAGAGCCTCTTATGTATGACCCAGTAATACCTACCTCATTTCCCTATCAGTGCCAGTGTCCCTGTCAGGAGACATCTTAGCAAGAGCCTCTTATGTATGACCCAGTTGTACCTACCTCATTTCCCGGTCAGTGCCAGTGTCTCTGTCAGGAGACATCTTAGCAAGAGCCTTCTTATGTGTGACCCAGTTGTACCTACCTCATTTCCCGGTCAGTGCCAGTGTCCCTGTCAGGAGACATCTTAGCAAGAGCCTCTTATGTATGACCCAGTTGTACCTACCTCATTTCCTGGTCAGTGCCAGTGTCCCTGTCAGGAGACATCTTAGCAAGAGCCTTCTTATGTGTGACCCAGTTGTACCTACCTCATTTCCCGGTCAGTGCCAGTGTCCCTGTCAGGAGACATCTAAGCAAGAGCCTTCTTATGTATGACCCAGTTGTACCTACCTCATTTCCCGCTCAGTGCCAGTGTCTCTGTCAGGAGACATCTTAGCGAGCCTCTTATGTGTGCCCCAGTTGTACCTACCTCATTTCCCGCTCAGTGCCAGTGTCTCTGTCAGGAGACATCTTAGCAAGAGCCTTCTTTTGTATGACCCAGTTGTACCTACCTCATTTCCCGCTCAGTGCCAGTGTCTCTGTCAGGAGACATCTTAGCAAGAGCCTTCTTATGTATGACCCAGTTGTACCTACCTCATTTCCTGGTCAGTGCCAGTGTCTCTGTCAGGAGACATCTTAGCAAGAGCCTTCTTATGTATGACCCAGTTGTACCTACCTCATTTCCCTATCAGTGCCAGTGTCCCTGTCAGGAGACATCTTAGCAAGAGCCTTCTTATGTATGACCCAGTAATACCTACCTCATTTCCCTATCAGTGCCAGTGTCTCTGTCAGGAGACATCTTAGCAAGAGCCTTCTTATGTATGACCCAGTAATACCTACCTCATTTCCCTATCAGTGCCAGTGTCTCTGTCAGGAGACATCTTAGCAAGAGCCTTCTTATGTATGACCCAGTAATACCTACCTCATTTCCCGGTCAGTGCCAGTGTCCCTGTCAGGAGACATTTTAGCGAGAGCCTTCTTATGTATGACCCAGTAATACTTACCCTCATTTCCCGCTCAGTGCCAGTGTCTCTGTCAGGAGACATCTTAGCAAGAGCCTTCTTATGTATGACCCAGTTGTACCTACCTCATTTCCTGGTCAGTGCCAGTGTCTCTGTCAGGAGACATCTTAGCAAGAGCCTTCTTATGTATGACCCAGTTGTACCTACCTCATTTCCCGCTCAGTGCCAGTGTCTCTTTCAGGAGACATCTTAGCAAGAGCCTTCTTATGTATGACCCACTAATACCTACCTCATTTCCTGGTCAGTGCCAGTGTCTCTGTCAGGAGACATCTAAGCAAGAGCCTTCTTATGTATGACCCAGTAATACCTACCTCATTTCCCGGTCAGTGCCAGTGTCCCTGTCAGGAGACATCTTAGCAAGAGCCTTCTTATGTATGACCCAGTAATACCTACCTCATTTCCCTATCAGTGCCAGTGTCTCTGTCAGGAGACATCTTAGCAAGAGCCTTCTTATGTATGACCCAGTTGTACCTACCTCATTTCCCTATCAGTGCCAGTGTCTCTGTCAGGAGACATCTTAGCAAGAGCCTTCTTATGTATGACCCTGTTGTACCTACCTCATTTCCCGGTCAGTTCCAGTGTCTCTGTCAGTAGACATCTCAGCAAGAGCCTTCTTATGTATGACCCAGTAATACCTACCTCATTTCCCGGTCAGTGCCAGTGTCCCTGTCAGGAGACATCTTAGCAAGAGCCTTCTTATGTATGACCCAGTTGTACCTACCCTCATTTCCCGCTCAGTGCCAGTGTCTCTGTCAGGAGACATCTAAGCAAGAGCCTTCTTATGTATGACCCAGTAATACCTACCTCATTTCCCGGTCAGTGCCAGTGTCTCTGTCAGGAGACATCTTAGCAAGAGCCTTCTTATGTATGACCCAGTAATACCTACCTCATTTCCCGCTCAGTGCCAGTGTCTCTGTCAGGAGACATCTTAGCAAGAGCCTTCTTATGTATGACCCAGTTGTACCTACCTCATTTCCCGCTCAGTGCCAGTGTCTCTGTCAGGAGACATCTTAGCAAGAGCCTTCTTATGTATGACCCAGTAATACCTACCTCATTTCCCGCTCAGTGCCAGTGTCTCTGTCAGGAGACATCTTAGCAAGAGCCCTCTTATGTATGACCCAGTAATACCTACCTCATTTCCCGGTCAGTGCCAGTGTCTCTGACAGGAGACATCTTAGCAAGAGCCTTCTTATGTATGACCCAGTAATACCTACCTCATTTCCCGCTCAGTGCCAGTGTCCCTGTCAGGAGACATCTAAGCAAGAGCCTTCTTATGTATGACCCACTAATACCTACCTCATTTCCTGGTCAGTGCCAGTGTCTCTGTCAGGAGACATCTTAGCAAGAGCCTTCTTATGTATGACCCAGTTGTACCTACCTCATTTCCCGGTCAGTGCCAGTGTCCCTGTCAGGAGACATCTTAGCAAGAGCCTCTTATGTATGACCCAGTAATACCTACCTCATTTCCCTATCAGTGCCAGTGTCTCTGTCAGGAGACATCTTAGCAAGAGCCTTCTTATGTATGACCCAGTTGTACCTACCTCATTTCCTGGTCAGTGCCAGTGTCCCTGTCAGGAGACATCTTAGCGAGAGCCTTCTTATGTATGACCCAGTTGTACCTACCTCATTTCCCTATCAGTGCCAGTGTCTCTGTCAGGAGACATCTTAGCAAGAGCCTTCTTATGTATGACCCGGTAATACCTACCTCATTTCCCGCTCAGTGCCAGTGTCTCTGTCAGGAGACATCTTAGCGAGAGCCTTCTTATGTATGACCCAGTTGTACCTACCTCATTTCCCGCTCAGTGCCAGTGTCTCTGTCAGGAGACATCTAAGCAAGAGCCTTCTTATGTATGACCCAGTAATACCTACCTCATTTCCCTATCAGTGCCAGTGTCTCTGTCAGGAGACATCTTAGCAAGAGCCCTCTTATGTATGACCCAGTTGTACCTACCTCATTTCCCGGTCAGTGCCAGTGTCTCTGTCAGGAGACATCTTAGCAAGAGCCTTCTTATGTATGACCCAGTTGTACCTACCTCATTTCCCTATCAGTGCCAGTGTCTCTGTCAGGAGACATCTTAGCAAGAGCCTTCTTATGTATGACCCACTAATACCTACCTCATTTCCTGGTCAGTGCCAGTGTCCCTGTCAGGAGACATCTTAGCAAGAGCCTTCTTATGTATGACCCAGTAATACCTACCTCATTTCCCGGTCAGTGCCAGTGTCCCTGTCAGGAGACATCTTAGCAAGAGCCTTCTTATGTATGACCCAGTAATACCTACCTCATTTCCTGGTCAGTGCCAGTGTCCCTGTCAGGAGACATCTTAGCAAGAGCCTTCTTATGTATGACCCAGTTGTACCTACCTCATTTCCCTATCAGTGCCAGTGTCCCTGTCAGGAGACATCTTAGCAAGAGCCTTCTTATGTATGACCCAGTTGTACCTACCTCATTTCCCGCTCAGTGCCAGTGTCTCTGTCAGGAGACATCTTAGCAAGAGCCTTCTTATGTATGACCCAGTAATACCTACCTCATTTCCTGGTCAGTGCCAGTGTCCCTGTCAGGAGACATCTTAGCAAGAGCCTTCTTATGTATGACCCAGTTGTACCTACCTCATTTCCCGGTCAGTGCCAGTGTCTCTTTCAGGAGACATCTTAGCCAGAGCCTCCTTGTGAATGTCCAGTTTCTTCCTGATGGCAAGGTGTTGTTTCTGGAGCTCGTGTTCCATCTGTTGAAAAACTGGGTTTAATTCATGTGCATTAAGTGTCCTTCCAGATTAGACTGCACAGTCTCCACAGGATAATCAGTAGTGACAATGGATTTTTCTAAAAAGAGACTTTCATTAATCCAAAAATACTACAAAACAAGAGGGCCTGAAAGGCCCAAAGTCGCACAACTTTTAAGGCTTTACTATAGCTTTACTATAGTTTTACTATAGCCATATATAAAAATGCCCCCCCCCCCCTGCCGGCCATGTTTTTCACTTAATCAAAACCATTTTCAAACTCGCCCAAGTTATCATTGAGACAAATCTTCTGACCAAGTTTTATGAAGATCGGACAATAAATGTGGCCTCTGGAGAGTCAACGAGGCAAACGTTGACGCCACACACCGCACAACGGACAAAAGGCGATCACAAAAGCTCACCATGAGCACTTTGTGTTTAGGTGAGCTTAAAACGGAAAATATCGTCCCTGATTAGCCTGTGCAGACTGCACAAGCTAATCAGGGACGACATTTTACGCACATGCATTAATATCGGAAGTTGTTTCACCTGTTGCTGTAGACGCCGGATGTTGTACTGGTGCTTCTCGTATTGAGACCGCAACTCCCGACGGTGTTCAGCTTCCAGGGTGTGGAACATGTCCGACCACTTGGCCTGGAACAGAACACGGACACTGTGGCAAATACAACAGGTAACTTAGACAAAGATCAAAGATAGAGTTGCGTTCTTGAAAAACTGGGCATAATGCATGTGCGAAAAGTGACATCCCAGTTTAGACTTACCAAAATAAAAATTCCCAATTCCGCCACCAACCATGTATTATCAAGCCCAGTTCTTGAAAAACTGAGCTAAATGCATGTTCATAAAGTGCAATTCTTGATTAACCTGTGATGTCTACACAGGCTAATCAGGGACAACACTTTCCGCTTTAATAAAATTGTTTGTTTAAAAGAAGTCTCCTCTAAACAAAAGCCCAATTTGGCCAGAAAGTGTCATCCCAGGTTACTGCAGAGGCTAATCTTGTATAACAGTTTAGGCAAATGCATTTAGCACATTTTTTCCAGAACAAGGCTCATGAATAAATAAAGACAATCATAAGACGAGATCTAACCTGCTGTTGTTGCAGGGTTTTGAATCCGGGGATCACACCCGAGTCCGCTGACCGGTCACTGGCCACTCCCCTACTCGCAGCTGACTGGTCCAGACTCGTGGACTGATTGGCTTCACGGGCATAGGCTCGTCTGAGAAGCTCGTCTTCATACAAGGTGCCCACTTGGCTGGGATCTTGTGAGTCTAAGCTGCCATCAACATGTGACCTGAAAGGAGAACTGCGGGTTGAGAGAATGTCAATTTTTGCTGGGACTTGTAATATTAAATTTTACAGACATTTGTTATAAATGTAGCTGCACTATAATTTCAGTTTAGATATTTATTTCCAGCATAGGAAGTGAAAACTTGATCTGTCAGATGTAAGAATATTTTGCCACAATAGAAAACAAGAGGGCCTAGATGGACCTAGTTCGCTCACCTGAGAGGAGTCGGTTCATTCAATCTTTACCTAATGTCAAACTTGACCTAGATATTAACCAGACAAACATCCTCGTCAAGTTTCATCATTATTGAACCAAAACTCTGGTGTAGGGAGCGTTTTTGTTTTTGTAAGATTTGAAATGGTTACCTATATTTTGAGTTGACCCCCCTTACCAAACATCAAACTTTGCTTACAAGAATTTTTATAATATAATGAAAATTTGGACAATCTAAATGCAATAATTATGGCATTAATTATGTGATTTTGCTTATCATCAAACTTGACTGAGATCTTTCAGCAACTTTGATCAAGAATGCTTGAGAAATGTGAATGCTAGTGTTTACATTTTACCAAATGTGGACGGACAGACAGCGGACAAAGACCAATCCTAAAACCTCACCTGAGCAATCAGGTGAGCTAAAAAGTGTGTTTCACCGATCTGAGCCATTTTCAAACTTGTCCAAGAAATCAATAAAACCAATGTATTGACTAAGTTTCACAATGATTAGGCAAAAAAAGTTACTTCTATAGTGTTCGATCACAAGGTTTCTCTCTATATAGTCACATAAGGAAAACTGCCCCACCCCTCTGGCAGCCATGTTAATTGACCCATGAGGACCATTTGCAACTCATCTGAGATGTATATAAAACAAATCTATTCACTAAGTTTCTAGATGATTGGACAAAAAATGTGACTTCTAGTGTTCACAAGCTTTTTTTTTACTATATAAATATAAGAAAACTGCCCCCCCGGCAGCCATGTTATTCAACTGACCGGAACCATCTCTCAACTCTCGTATCAAGGAAACAAATGTTCTGACTTCTAGAGTGTTCACATGTTTTCACTATATACATATAGAGAAAAATGCCCCGCCCACTGGCGGCCATGTTTTTTCACCGATCTGGACCATTTTCAAACTCGTCAGACATATCAATAAAACCAATGTTTTGATTAACTTTCATGATGATTGGGCAAAAATGTGAATTCTCGAGTGTTTACAAGGTTTCTCTATAGCCATATAAGGAAAACTACCCCGCCCACTGGCAACCATGTTTTTCAATGGACCGGAACCACTTTTGAACTCAACCAACATATCATTAAGACAGACATATAGACAAAGTTAAATGAAGATTGGGCATTAAATGTGAGTTGTACAGTGTTTACAAGCTTTTTCTTTTTTATGACCTAGTGACCTAGTTTTTGACCCAGCATGACCCAGTTTCAAACTCGATCGAGATATCATTGGGACAAATCTTCTGACCAAGTTTCATGAAGATCGGACAATAAATGTGGCCTCTAAAGTGTGGCCTCTAGAGTGTTTATGAACAAATGTGGATGGACGGCGGACAAAGACCAGTCACAAAAGCTCACCTGAGCAATCAGGTGAGCTAAAAACAAGAGCTGTCACCATAGGATGACATATGCCCCTTATAAACGCTTTGATAGAAGTTATAGCATCTTTCGAAACCTAAATGCAGATTTCGAAACCTAAACGCGGACCATAATTTAAAGGTCAAGGTCACAGGGGTCAAAATTTGTGTGCGTATGGAAAGGCCTTGTCCATATAAACATGCATACCAAATATGAAGGTTATATCTCAAGGGACATAGAAGTTATGAGCATTTTTCGAGATCTAAACGCAGATTTCAAAACCTAAACGCGGACCCTAACTTCAAGGTTAAGGTCACAGGGGTAAAAAATTGTGTGCGTATGAAAAGGCCTTGTCCATATACACATGCATACCAAATATGAAGGTTATATCCCAAGGGACATAGAAGTTATGAGCATTTTTCGAAACCTAAACGAAGATTTCGAAACCTAAACGCGGACCCTTAGTTCAAGGTCAAGGTCACAGGGGAAAAAAAATGTGTGCGTATGGAAAGGCCTTGTCCATATACACATGCATACCAAATATGAAGGTTATATCTCAAGGGACATAGAAGTTATGAGCATTTTTTCGAAACCTAAACGCAGATTTTGAAACCTAAACGCGGACCCTATTTCAAGGTCAAAGTCACAGGGGTAAAAAATTGTGTGCGTATGAAAATGCCTTGTCCATATACACATGCATACCAAATATGAAGGTTATATCTCAAGGGACATAAAAGTTATGAGCATTTTTCGAAACCTATACACAGATTTCAAAACCTAAACGCGGACCCTACCTTCAAGGTCAAGGTCACAGGGGTTAAAAATTTTGTGCGTATGGAAAGGCCTTGTCCATATACACATGCCTACCAAATATGAAGGTTATACATGTATCTCAAGGGACATAGAAGTTATGAGCATTTTTCGAAACCATAACGCAGAAACGCAGATTTCGAAACCTAAATGGGGACTCTAACTTCAAGGTCACAGGGCTAAAAAAAATTGTGCGTATGGAAAGGCCTTGTCCATATACACATGCATACCAAATATGAAGGTTATATCTCAAGAGACATAGAAGTTATGAGCATTTTTGGAAACATAAATGCAAAGTGTGACAGAAAGACGGACAGATGGACGGACAGTCCGATCACTATATGCCCCCTTTTCTCGAAAGGGGGCATAAAAACATCCAACCTCGAATAACAATTAACACATAAATGAAACACAACTACACTGTATTATTATGAAAACATGAATAATCAAAGGGGAGTTACTACTGTAAACTTAAATGCAATATTTATAAGAGTTGTCTCACATGTTACATGACCTTAATTCATGATTGTTTGCAAGTCTTTTTACTATATAAATTTAAGGAAAACTGCCCCGTCCCCCTGGCAACCATGTTTTTCAACAGACTGGAACCATTTTTAAACTTAACTCACATATCTAGGAAACAAAAGTTCTGACAAAATTTCATGAAAATTGGGCCAAAAATAAGACTTCTAGAGTGTTGACATGTTTTCATTATAAACATATAGAGAAAAATGCCCTGCCCACTGGCGGCCATGTTATTTCACCAATCTGGACCATTTTCAAAATTGTCCGAGAAATCAATAAAACTTATGTTTTGACCAACTTTCATGATGATTGGGCAAAAATTGTGACTTCCAGAGTGTTTACAAGGTTTCTCTATAGCCAAAAAAGGAAAACTGCCCCGCCCACTGGCGGCCATGTTTTTCAACCGACCGAAACCACTTTTGAACTCAACCCACATATCATTAAGACAAACATTTTGACAAAGTTACATGAAGATTTGGCATGAAATGTGACTTCTACAGTGTTTACACATTTTTTCTTTTTTTTTTACCTAGTGACCTAGTTTTTTACCCTGCATGACTCAGTTTCAAACTCTACCGAAATTTCATTGGGACGAAGCTTCTGACCAAGTTTCATGAAGATCGGACAATAAATGTGGCCTCTAGAGTGTTAACGAACAAATGTTAACGGACGGAGGGACGACGGACAAAGACCGGTCACAAAAGCTCACCTGAGCAATCAGGTGAGCTAATAAAAAGCCTATATATATAAATATCTTAATTAAAAGTGCTAGACTAAGAAATGATTTGATTTAAACAATTTAATAGAAAATGTCCCAAGACTAGTCTGGTTTGCCACCTTGACACTTTAACTTAGTTTGAGGCAGCGCCTGCACCTCTAGTATCCTAGACAGAGCTCCAGCTAGGATTTGAAAAGTGCAGGATGCTCTTTTGTAAAAAGAACAGTTGAGTGTGCGCAGTCATGTCATCCCTTAAGCATATTTTCTCTGAAGTATGTGTTACATGTATATATGCATATGTCATATAAAGTGTATTTTCATTAAAAAATGTGTATCTACAATTAATTAAAATAGTTTATGTGTACAAATTTAATTCATTTATTGGGACTTATGTTAATTTCCTGTAAAATAATGTCATCAGCTTAATAATAGTATAAGAGCATGTAGGGGGTTGAAGGGGGCCACATTGGACCTTGAGAGGGGGGGGGGGGGCAGGGTGCTGCGCTCTTCCATGTTGGCCTAGGTGGTGCACTCAACTAGATCTTTCTCTGCAGCACTAGCTCAATTGAGTCACGTTTTGAGAAAACTGGGCTTCATGCATGTGCATAAAGTGTCATCCCAGATTAGCCTGTGCAGTCCACACAGGCTAATCTGGGATGACACTTTCTGCCTAAATTCACTTATTGGATTTATGATAAGAATAGACTTCATTTAAACGAAAAATGTCATAAAAGCGGAAAGTGTCGTCCCTGATTTGACTGTGCGGACTGCACATTATGCCCAGTTTTCTTAGAAAGCGTCTCAATTTGTCTTACCTATACCTATACACAGATGGACCGTAGTTATCCATATTCAAATATCGACTTTCTGATTCCAGCATGTCTGTATCTTCCCTAAAAACCAATATGACAAGACATAATATGAATCATATTTAAATTCACACCTGCAAAATGAACATAACAAATGTTATAAAAACCTATAGAATTACAAAAGAAATTAAGAGCATAATAGGGTAATGTAACAACAACAAAACTATATATGACTCTACAGTAAGGTATATTGAAAAAACTGAAATTATGCAAAAGGTAATACTTTTAGCAAAATATTAGCTAACATACATGTAGTATTGAAGAAGTGTAATTTTAATTGAACCATAAGATTCATCTTATTTTCATTTGCAAAGTGGACAATTTCATAATCTACATTTAACTACAGCAAGTAAACCTACATGTGTATATTGAAGTAAATAATATAGATTCATTCTTGTAATTATCAAAGTTAAAACAATGAGTATTATACCTTTTTCCTTCTCGTCCATGTGGCTCAATTCGCGATTTCCTGTCCTGAGCATCTGGTTCCTGAATTTCTCTGGAAGGTTTGAAGACTTGTTCCCCGCTTCTACTGTTGTCCTCAGTCAAACAATCTCGTGCACTTTCCCTCTGCAACAAGGCTCTGATCCGCTCCATATCTAGCCCAGTCTCATATCTATCCATGTCCTCTGCATCTTCTTCAGGTCTGGAAGTGTTCACTTTGTCAGCTCCTAGCACATCTTCCACAACTTCCCTCTCTTCTGGTCTTGTTCTCTTGGTAGCATCTTTCCTACTTTTATCCTCCCCTTCCTTAGTTTTATATTCCTGTTCCTTAGTTTTATCCTCCCTTGACTTTCGTTCTGATTTATCACTCTTCTCAGATTCTCTTGGAGAATTGTTAGGCGAGTTTTTGGGTGTAAGCAGCTCAGACCCAACTCTGATCCCCATGCTGTCTTTTGCTGTTTTAATGATCCTGAACTTGCCGTTTTCCTTCACCGACTCATACTGAACAAGCGGTGGAGATATTGATACACTTTTATTCTCAGTCTTTTCAGTTCCAGCATAAAAATCATCAGCTTTAGTATATCCATTAATATCATCAGTTTTTGTTCCACCATTAATATAATCAGATTTGTCCATCCCATTTTCTTTATCAACTTCTAACTGTTTCCTATCACCGTTCTCTTTGAAATAATGATCATCAAATTCCAGTTCGTCATCTTTTTCATTTTTAATCCCATGAGATCTTTCTTTTGCTGCTTCTTTGCTACAATTACTACCTGATCTTGGCGAAGACTCTGAAGAACTCGCTTCACGTGTCACTGAGAACGAACGTGACAGTGGTTCGTAGACTTGCCTCTGAACATCAAGCACAGGTTGCACCTTGTAATCATTATCATCCATAGGTTGCACTTTGTGATCATTATCATCCACAGGATGCTCTGTGTCTTCATTATGATCCAGATGTTGCTCAGTGTCATCATTATCATCATCCATTGATGGTGAAGCTGACTTGGGTGAAACTGGTGAGACAGGTTCTAGATCCATGTCTTCCAGTCCATACAATTTCATGATATTTGATTTCTCCTCATCTTCATCATCAAATGATTCAACAGCTTCCTCGCTTACATCACTTTCAGGGCTTTTTGAGTTGTTGTTGTCATTATCCCTTTCATCCAGATACTGAAAGAGACCAACTTTTGCATCAGTGTTTTTTGCCTTATCAGTATCTGATTTTATTTCAGGCTCTGCTTCATCAAAAGAAATCTCATCTTCATCCGTTTCATGACTTTGTTCTGAGTTATCTTGATACTGGAACAGACCGACCCTTGCATCAGTTTTTGGCTGAGTATCAACTTGCTTTGCTGATGCATTTGTGTTGCTGTCAGCAACATCAGCCCTGACAATGTTCACAGCATTATCCAGGGCCTTTCTCACAACTGCCTCAGCAATGGCACTGCTGTCATTGCTTAAAAATGACTCTTCCAAACCTCCATCTGGAATTTCTTTCATTTTAAAAGAATATTCCCCATTAGCGTCACCCATCTTTGTTACAGCAAGATCCCCCTGTCCCTGATCTTCTCTCAAAGCCATTTCATCAAAATTCAAAGTTGAGCTTTCAGCTGTATCCACTGTGATATTTTCCATATTTGACCCATCTGGATCTACCAGACCATTGTTGACATTGTAATCCACCATATCGTCAATATCCTTATCTACATCTTTCACCATTGCTTTCTGTGTATCATCTTGCTGATTGGCTGAAGTCTCCTCAGTTTCATCTTCTGAAGAAGCCTCTCCGGGAGTTGGCTCCCTTTGCTGCTCTTCCATTTTTCCAGGATCTGCTATGAACAAAGCGTAGAGTTAGAAAGCAAAACAATTATTTGCAATGAATAATCAAAATGCTGAATATATTGTAAAGTTTGTTGACCCGGACAGAAAAAAAAACACCTAAAAAGGACAAATTATAGTACTCACTGTTCATGTAAAACTCATCTTTTTATATTCATACAAAAGTAACAATTATTTGATAAAACTAAGGATTCCTTTGTTAAACATGTAAAATTTGGTTTTAATATCATAGTCTATTTTTCGCCAATTACAAACTCCAACAAGAGCACCGCCTTGCGGGTGCAGACCGCTCATCTATTTTCTTTTTAAAGGTGAAGGGACTCTCATTTTCAATCACAAAGGAGGGAGGAGTGGAGTGAAGAGGGGTGTATAGTGTGGGGTTGTGGACATTTATTACATTATCTTCCAAAAAAGCGAAAAAAAAAAAAAAATCGGGGGGGGGGGGGGGGGGGGGGGGGTTGGGTGCGATGGTTGGACGGTATTTCAAACATAACCGTTTAAAAAAAAAATTGGGGGGGGGTATAGTGTGAGGGTGTGGTGATAATTTGTGAGATGATCTTAAAAAAAAAAAAAAAAAAAAAAAAAAAAAAAAAAAAACATTGGGGGGGGGGGGGGGTGGGGTGGGGGGTGGGGGGGGGGTATAGTGTGAGGGTGTGGTGGTCATTTGTGAGATGATCTTAAAAAAAAAAAAAAAAAAAAAAAAAAATTAGGGGGGGGGGGAGGGGGGAGGGCACGGGGGAGGGGGGGAGGGCACGGGGGATGGTTTGGGTGAAGTCTATTGTGGTATGTCAGGTAAGAGTAGTTTCATCAAAGTATCAATCAAATCTAATCATAAATAAAGAAGTTATGGCAATTTTAGCAAAATTTAATAATTTGACCTTGAGAGTCAAGGTCATTCAAAGGTCAAAGTAAAATTCAAGTTGCCAGGTACAGTAACCTCATGATAGCATGTAAGTATTTGAAGTTTGAAAGCAATAGCCTTGATACTTCGAGTGGATCGAAACACAAAATTTAACCATATATTAAAAGTTACTAAGTCAAAAAAGGGCCATAATTCCGTAACAATGACAACCAGAGTTATGCAACTTGTCCTTTTACTGTACCCTTATGATAGTTTGTGAGTGTTCCAAGTATGAAAGCAATATCTATGATACTTTAGGGGTAAAGTGGACCAAAACATAAATCTTAACCAAATTTTCAATTTTCTAAGTATAAAGGGCCCATAATTCCGTCCAAATGCCAGTCAGAGTTACATAACTTTGCCTGCACCGTCCCCTTATGATAGTTCATAAATCTTGCAAGTATGAAAGCAATAGCTTTGATACTGTAGGAATAAAGTGGACCTAAACACAAAACTTAATCAAATTTTCAATTTTCTAAGTATAAAAGGGCACATAATTCTGTCAAAATGCCAGTCAGAGTTACATTACTTTGCCTGCACAGTCCCCTTATGATAGTTAGTAAGTGTTGCAAGTATGAAAGCAATAGCTTTGATGCTTAAGGAATAAAATGGACCTAAACACAAAACTTAACCAAAATTGTCAATTTTCTAAGTATAAAAAGGGCACATAATTCTGTCAAAATGCATGCCAGAGTTATCTAACTTTGCCTGCCCAGTCCCCTCATGATAGTAAGTAAGTGTACCAAGTTTGAATGCAATAGCATTGATACTTACTGAGAAAAGTGGAACTAAACGCAAAACTTAACCAAAATTTTCAATTTTTTAAGTATAAAAAGGGCACATAATTCTGTCAAAATGCACGCCAGAGTTATCTAACTTTGCCTGCCCAGTCCCCTCATGATAGTAAGTAAGTGTACCAAGTTTGAATGCAATAGCATTGATACTTACTGAGAAAAGTGGAACTAAACGCAAAACTTAACCAAAATTTTCAATTTTTTAAGTATAAAAAGGGCACATAATTCTGTCAAAATGCACGCCAGAGTTATCTAACTTTGCCTGCCCAGTCCCCTCATGATAGTAAGTAAGTGTACCAAGTTTGAATGCAATAGCATTGATACTTTCTGAGAAAAGTGGACCT
Organism: Dreissena polymorpha; assembly: GCF_020536995.1. Taxonomy (NCBI): domain Eukaryota; kingdom Metazoa; phylum Mollusca; class Bivalvia; order Myida; family Dreissenidae; genus Dreissena; species Dreissena polymorpha. Next base: position 139,839,384 of record NC_068355.1, on the reverse strand, counting down.
AAACGCAAAACTTAACCGGACGCCGACGCCAACGCCAACGCCAACGCCGACGCCGACGCCGACGCCGACGCCGACGCCAAGGTGATGACAATAGCTCATAATTTTTTTTCAAAAAATAGATGAGCTAAAAATACAACAAAAAAAAGAGCTTTAAATATTTTGTGTTGACCAATCTGCAGGTTGCAGCTGCCTGCTATTTCGCATAATATCTTTTCCAACTACAGTGAAACCGCGCTGTTAAGACCACCTGTGGGACTTTTGAAAAGTGGTCTTAATAGGGAGGTGGTCTTAATTCTTAGTTTTTATAAATTTGATGGACAGATAATACAAAAACGTTAATATTCAATGAATTTATATATTTTTTGCATAAAATATAGCAGTAATTTATTTATGCAGTGTACAAAGAAAATATGTCAGGCTTTTCAAACAAGAAGTGAAAATACTTTACATGTACTTTTCATCATGACACTATCCTTTAGGTTTACTTAAGGACTTCAGCTGTTCTTATTAGAATAGCTTGAACCTTGAAAGGAAAAATAAGAACATTAAGAATGGGTTATACAATTAAATGTTAGGATTGCAGACGACATTTCACATCTGACATATTTTTTTCAAACATAGCTTAAACAGGAGTTTCTCATAACCGGCAATTTCTATTAATAGCGCTTTTTTTTTCTATGGCTTATGCAATTTGTTTGGTCCCAACGTAATAGGTTATCAGCTGCATACAAATCTCATTAAGCGGATTCATGTCCAACTATCAAATGACACCACGGAGCCGAGCAAATAACGTTTTGGAGAGAAAGAAAAAATAACGAATAACACACCAGAGTCTTTCCAATGTCTAATACATCTGCCAACTGCTGTTGAGATTTTCCATCACACACGTTGATCAAATCAATCCTCTTTCAAACACAACTCTTTCCGTTTTCGCCATTTTGAACAACGATATGGTATACAGGTTGGTCACGCGCTCAAACCTCGAACAAAACCATCTTACTCAAATATCCTAACTGTTAAATTATTCCCGATAGTTAATCTTTAAAGTGTGTACCAAACAACTACCAATTTACCCATCAAATACTCGATTATAATAGCTTATTGTCAATCAAGAATCAAAGGTTAAAAAGAATAACAAGTGCCGAAAATCTAACACCTGCATCGCAAATCGATGCCAAAAACAGTTGTTTTGAATTGTGGTTAATTGGGTCACAATGGCTTCGTACACAAACCTGATCAAATCACAACACCAAATCAAGTAAGGTGTGAAAATTACTGGTCGTTTGGCGGGTGTCAGTTTAGAGCAATTTCGTTCATTAGTACTGATTAAAATGGTCGTAATACTAATAGTGGATTAGCGGGTTGCTAACGGCCATTGAAATATAGAAGGAAAAAATCGGGACTGAAAAATGTATGTCGTCTTAGCGAATTGGTCGTAATACGGAAGTGGTCGTAAAGAGAGTTTTTACTGTATAATATAAATAATTTATGACGAAAATTTGTGAATTGTTTTCTATACCTTCTTCAGTAAATCAATCATTGGAAAAAGATATTTGAGCAATAAGCTTTTTTACAAGAAAGTTGTTTTCATAATGGCCTACATTGTTAGGGATAAATCACCAGTCCTGTTCACGCAACTTACACAATATGCTGAACCAAGCAAACATTTGGTGGATGTGGACTCCCATCTTCATGGATTCCAGACCACCACCTACCAGAAATCCTGTTCCAGTTACATTGTATAATCAGTACAGTGAAAACTCTCTTTACGACCACCTCGGTATTCCGACCAACTCGCTAAGTCGACCACCATTTTTCAGTCCCGATTTGTTCCTTCTATATTTCAATGGTCGTTACACTCACTAATCCGACCAACCCGCTAATCCGCTATTACGACCACTTTAATCAGTACCAATTATCGATATTGTTCTTAATTGACACCCGCCAAACGACCAGTAATTTTCACACCTTACTTAATCTGATGTTGTGGTACTATCAGGCTTGTGTACGAAGCCATTCTGACCCAATTAACCACAATTAACGACAACGGTTTTTGGCATCGATTTGCGACACAGGTGTTAGATTTTCGGCACTTGTTATAATTTTTAACCCTTGATTGACAATTAGCTATTATTATTATTGAGTCTTTGATGGGTAAATTGTTAGTTGTTTGGTACACACTTTAAAGATTTATTACGGCGAATAATTTAACAGTTAGGATATTTGAGTAACACGGTTTTGTTCGTGATGGATATAAAAACCGACTTTTATACCATATCGTTATTCAAAATGGATAAGCGAAAACGGAAAGAGTTGTGTTTAAAAGAAAAGATTGATTTGATCGACGCAAGTGATGGGAAATCTCAACGACGATTTATTCGGCATTAGAAAGACTCGGGTTCAAGCTATTCTAAAAAGAAAATCTCGACTTTTATTCGACAAAATGCTAAGCAGACGACAATTGACTCATTCGTTAAGTAAACATCAAGGATCTTGATGAAAAGTACATATACATGTATTTACACTTCTTTAATGAACAACTTGAAATACTATCTTTGTACAATGTATAAATACAATGTATAAACGGATGACTGTAATATTGTATGCAAACAGATAAAAGTTCAGTGAATATTTACGTTGTTGTAATTATATGTCCATCAAATTCATGAAAACTCAGAATTAAGACCACCTCGCTATTAAGACCACTTTTGAAAAGTCCCACAAGTGGTCTTAATAGCGAGTTTTCACTGTAATTAAATGCTTAAATTACGATTGTGTGAGCATTACATAGGGCAATACCTTTACAAGACATGCATTTGGTAATCTGTAGTTATCTGAGTGTATTTATGACTGGATCTACTGGGATAAGACAGGGAGACTGGCTGTTCCCATATCTTTTAATGTAAAGCAGTCTTTGAAATTAATCACTTGCTTAAACCCGTTCTAAGTAAAAATCAATAAGACAAGTTAATCATGAAAACAATTTATAAAATTATGATCTATTGAACAAACTACATAAACAAATTAGCATCCTTGAAGAGAAATCATTTTAGCATGTACTGATTTTTGAGGACTTGAACTTCCCAGCCATTAATTGGGAGAAGATCAAAACAAGTCTGAAGAGATATAGTACATGTAAGTGCAAGTTTTAAAAATGCATAAGGGACTGCTATTTTGAACAGATAGTTGATAAACCCAATAGATTCGGTATATGACAGGAACCATCAATCATATACTTGATAATGACAAATGACTCCAACAATGTGCACAACATTAATTACCAGGACCGTTTGGGACACAGTGATCATAAATTCATAAAGTTTATTAAATTGTTGTATGCTATAACAAATATACCAAGATAAAAACTTTCAAATTGAACTATAAAAAACTTTATTCGAGAAAGTAAGAGAAGGAATGACCTTGGATTGGGATGAATAAATGGAGAATAAGGGCACTATTGAAATGAGAGACATATTTATGACTATACTCAGGCTTTTTCCGCCCTATGCCACGGGTCCGAAATTCGGCCCCATTCCCAATGCAAATCTGGTTGTTTTTTTCCCAATTGAAAAAAAAAATTCCCAATTAAAAAAAAAAAAAAAAAAAAAAAAAATTTAATTTTTTTATTTTTACCCTTTAAATATATAAGTTGACCTGATCTGGTGTAGAAAACAGAAAGTATTGCATAATTAAATTATCTGTTGCCTTGAATTTGTTTTAAGAACTGTAAAATATGTTAATGATTATTTAAGACTTTCCTTTTTTTCCTCAAAATCCGGCGCTTCCCGCGATTTTTTTCACCTCAAAAAGGCCAAGCCTTTTCCCCAAATTCAGATTAAAAAACCTGCACTAATCACACATGTTCATAATATTTTGTAAAATTTTAATAATAAGTTATCAAAATAGTCGTTATTTACCAGTTAACTGCTTCTTTGAAATATAAGAAACACTGTTTTAAATAATTTACATGCGAAAATTTTTCCCAATTGAGCCAATTTTGCGATTAATTTTTTTCCCAAAATGGGGGTTTTCACGACGCGAAATTCCCAAAATTCCAGTGTGGCGTTTTCCCAAAATGGAGCGGAAAAAGCCTGATACTGAATAATGAAATGAACGAACACATACAAACATGTACCAAAATGAAGAGCAGTGTGAAGAAATACAAAAACATCAAGCATGTATAGTATAGGTATAAGAGGCAAAATAATGGAGAAAACTATCAAATATTTATAATGACAAGAATAAAAGTGAGAGCAATAATTGCAAATAAGTGTAAAAATGTGAAAAGGAAAAAGCAGAGACAGCCCAATCTAATTGCAAAACTTTCTAGACATATACAAACTTGAAAAGGATAACACGTAGTGTAATTATCGGAGCTACATGTACTTGATACTAAAGACCGGAAAACATTGATAGCTAAAAGTGACCAGGAAAAAGCAGAGGTTAAGGCGACATTCTTCACCCATGTATTTACAGATGAAACTGATGAAAATTTTGATAATATGGAGAACATAAACTTCGAGAAATTATCAAATGATGATAATTTTAAACCAGAAGAAGTTAATTAACTATTAAAAGAACTTAACACATCCAAGTCTCCAAGTCCACACCAAGTTCAACTGATTGTATTGTCACAGCTGTCAGATATAATCCATATACCTCTGTCCCATATGTTCAACAGTTCCTTCAAGTCAGGCATTGTGCCTAATTAATGGATGACAGCATTATTAAAGAAAGGATATTTTTTTTAAACTAGCTTTAAACTACAGCAAGGTCAGTCTTACTTTTGTAATCTTCAAATTGATGACAAAATTAATTCGTATATGATTATGTTACCATATGAACTTCAATAATCTATTCATTGATACATGTATATGTACATAGAAAGTTTGGAATTATAGGAGCCTGATCAACCAACTGAGAGTTATGGACCACTGGTATATTAGATTGAGGAGTTGAAATTGACACAGGTACGGATTTCATGAATTTGTTCGACAGGGTCTCGCACAAACGATTAATATATAAATTGGAAAGATATGGTATTAGCCCTCAAACATGTGAATGAGTACAGAACTTTTTAAGCAACTGTAAACAAAGAGTACAAATTTTTGGGAACTATCATTTTCAAAAAATCTTAACTTAATTCATGTCATTGACGATGTTATTACTTTTATTACTATGATTTCCAATAATTACCCAAATTACAAGAGATAACTTAAATAAGTCTTAATACCTTTATTTTTTTATATAAATAACATTTTTAAATATGAAAAATAACACAGTTGACCAAAATAATCAAATAATGTTAACATAACTGCAACAGTAGGCTGCATAAATATTTCAAATTAATTAATTAAAATATGTTAAAAACACAAAACGAAAGAATATGATTGTAATAGTTTTTATTTGCTTCCAGCTCTAAAATAAAAAAAATTGTCACCATGAAGTAACATTTACTTCATTATCTATTTTATAACACTTTATTTCAACTCATTAACCAACAGGAATTTCAAGTGAAGCAGAATCCTGCTTTTTGATGCAAGCATTTCACAATTTTGTCACTTTTGACTCCTCCATATTAATTTTTTTATTATCTTCCTTGCATCATTTTGATGCAAATGTTACCATGAAACTAACATAAAATGTATGTTTTATTACAGAAAAAGGTGTTTTTTAGTTGAGTAAGATATACTAAAAGTTATACAAAGCAATATTTGTAGAGCAATCAAATAATATCCATACACAAAATACCTAGATTTCAGTATTTTGACCCCTGAAAAGTTAATTTGACCCCTGACAATTTCAAGCACAATGGTCATTTGACTTCTGGTTTTTAAAAACTTATTGAAATCCCTGAACCTATATCAGCATAGTTGACAGTTTCATTAGATCGCAAAAATATCATAAGATCGCAAAAATATATGACAATATGAAAATAACACTTTATTTGCACAGCGCTTAATCCTCCTTCCAAACAAGATCTGTATTTGTTGATATAACAACTGACAGTTCTTATTAATGTTAAATTTCATCATGATTGAGGACAGACAATGTTTAAAAGTTCAACAAATACATTCAGAAGACTTCAGAAGATTAAAAAACAAATAATGCTGATTTTGATTTCAACCTAATGTGTTTGTGTTTAATTAAGCGTGAAACCAAGTTTCCAAGTTTATTTATTTCAAGCTCATTTCATGCATAACATGACAGTGTGAGCAAAAGTTACACAAACATAAATTAAAAAATACATAATTGAAGGGGCCATTACATAGCAAACTAAACAAAAACAAAAAAACATTTAAAGGGAGAGAATGTTTAAAAGTTAAGCATTAATCACATGGGGGTAACAACATACACTATTTGATTGTATAGAAAAACAACACCAGAAAAATATAAGTTCTAAATTAAAACTGTTTCAATATTTCCTTAATGAACATACATAGTTTTCTGTAATAACTGTTAGTATGATAATCGATGGACATTAACAATTTAAATTTAATAGTATTAGGTCTTGTGTAATATTTTTTATCAATAAAACGTTTTCTTAGATCTTTAAGGGCATTACATTCAAGTAAATAATGGAATTCATCACCAATGTGATTATTGGAGTTACATAAATTACACAGTCTTTGGTTCGATTCTATTCCGTACCAACTTCCAGTTTCGACAGGTAACCCATTATTTCTTGTCCGAATTTGTATAATGTGTTTTAAAAATTTATCTGGAGTTTTAACAAGGTATGATTCGAACCCAAATGTGTCTTTAATTAGCCTATAATTACTGCATTTACTAGAATTATGTATATCTGAGTACCATTCATTAATAAACAGATCTGAAAGTTTTTGTTTTACGCTTTGAATGAGCCAGGTGCAATTCGGAAAATCATGAGACTGCCAAATCAGGCTTCCTGAAAAGGCCGGACCGCCGGTCTTGTCCAGCAAAATTTTTTACGGTCCGGCGAAGTTTCTAATATCCCCGGTCCTTGTGACAGGCCAAAAAAATATGACTTAATAAAGAAAAGTCTAATACTTGCCAAAAGATCGAAAAAAGCAACATTAGAATCACTCTTTTTGTGAATTTCAAGCCTTTTTGTCAGTAAGAACACTAGCGCGTCACTAGTTCTTAAGAGTGCTCTCCCTTTGAAACGTCGTTTTTTCAAAAAGGTCAATTTCATTGGTCCGACATATTACCATCTATCTAATTACAAAGGTTATAACAAAAAACTACACCTGAAAATAAATGTAGTTGCTAAAGTTCTTCAATGGCAACACCAATCGTGCTGCGTGATTTTGTTTTGAGTCTGACTACAATTTAAAGCTGTTGTCCATCATACACTGTAATCACTAGAACACACAAGTGTTTTGATTTACTTTATTGAGTGTACTTATAGGCTGCACATAGCAATAAATATGAGTTTTAATTTACTTAATTCTTCAGTTATAAACTCACGCTTTTTGGTCAGGTGAATTTTTGTCCGGACAGGCTAAATTTTCCATCAGCCTGTCCGGTTGACAGGCACTTTTTGGGACTTTTCAGGAAGCCTGCAAATATTCATCATTCCGCATTTAACAAAAATGTTTCGGATGCACTCTATCCAGTCAAATTTAGCATTTTCTATTGCATGTATATTAAATAAGGTGTTGTAGATTTGATATGACAATTTAAAACACAATGGATGGACCAATTTAGACCAAAAGGAAATCATTCTAGTTTCAATGTCAAATTTGGAGGGGCTTTACTCCAGTTTCTCCGTATATAATGCAAGATGCCATACTGGCTTTAACCCCTAATATAATTTTCAGAAACTTCAACTGAACTTTTTCTAATATATAATTATTTCCAAACCCCCAACATTCACAACCGTACAAAAGAATAGGTTTAATCATCTTATTAAAAAGATCAATTTTCATATCTATTTGTAAAGCGAGGTTATTGCATTTATTAATCAGACAGTACATAGCTTTTGTTGCCTGTTCGGCTAGATTCTTTTTGGTCTGGAAAAAAGAGCCACTGCTTTTGAATAAAATACCGAGGTATTTATAATTTCTAACAACTTCAATGGGATGATCTTTATAGTAGAAACAGATGCTGTAAATGATAATCTCTCAAAGGATGTCACTCTCATCTAGAACAAAGGGGCAATTAGCAACCTGATGATAAGCAACGACAGCAGGGACTTGTTTGAACGCAATCTAATGACTTTATATGCTTCAGTAATGTACCAGACCAGATTTCTTGCTATATAGATTAGCAAAGACTATAATTATAGTGTCAGTAATGAAATTTAGACACTCTGAAAAAATTGTCGCCACTTTTGAAAATATGTCCCAAGTTCGGACAATGGCCATTGGCAGCGAAACTCCTGAATGTGAAGGGCCTATACTATTTGACAATTGTAAATGAAACAGATAAATACAGACTACACTGCAACTCCGTTACATCGCGATCCGTTATATCGCGCTGTCCATTATATCGCGAATCGGCTATGGCTCCCCAAAATCCGGCAAGAATGATCACAAAAACACATTTTTTTTAAAATTCGTTGATAAGTTATAATCTGACAATATACAAACTGCGATAACAACCGGTTCTGGCTAGTAATTGATCACCCGTTATTTTGCAGCTTATACTTGGCACGCAGTGGAGCGTGAAAACAGACCGTAAGTGACAGTGCTGTTTTAACACGGATTGAGTTGTTTGCAGCACTTGAGTTATTAGTGTCTCATTCTCGATAATAATGTCAGTTTGTTGTTTTTGCTATTATATTTTAGCTGAGACAATTAGCAGTTTGAAGCCACATCAATAATCAACACTTAATTGTCGTTTTGTTAATTATCAGCTTATTATAACTATTGTTTGACTATGCGTATATACAGTCGTTTCATTTTGTTTATATTATAAAGTTGATATCGCTCATCATTACCCGATAATCCTGTATATTCCAGTTTTAAAGCAAACTCCGGTAAATATTTACGATAAAAGTGCTCAGTACACACACACATTCGCAATTATTCTTAAGTATCAAATACATTTTGGCATTTGTTACAATTTAAAGATGTGATGAAATAACGTCCGATTGGGGCGTTTTTTTCCCCACTGAACATGCGTAAATCGCCTGACGTGATGTTCATGTTTTTATACAACACAAAATACACCCTCACTTTCCATGCGACGTTCTACATGTCTGCATAATTTTCGCGCGCTTTTTATGGAGACAAAGGATATTTTAGCACTGTTAATTTGACGCTAGAATTTGTTAATGTCGCATTAGCATTACAATTCGGAAGCGTGTTTTGGATTACAAATTTAGTAAAGCTCATTTGAGAATCAAACGAAACATTAACATTGTGCGTAATTAATGCAACGATAATTTGTTTAAGCGCATTACATGCCATATCGCTTATTAAAATGTGAAAATAATAACTAAGAAACTAGCGTAAATCTTGGTTTCTACACTACACAAATGTAGGTGTATATCTTTTATACACTACACAAATGTAGGTGTATATTACCATGATTGTACCTGAAAATAAAAATTAATAATGGCATTACAATTTCCACGGTAATCAAAACTTTAATTACGATATTACTTTTATACAAATATATATTTTGTTGTTGTTGTACAAAAGTACATGTAAAATTGGTTTGCAAGTATTACGATACAAAGATAAAGCAGCACCGTACATAAAATGAAAACACCGATGAAATTTGACACATTAACTGCACATCAACTGCTTAACAACTAAGACAGACATGTCTGGATTTATATCGCGCTCCGGATATATCGCGATCTTTGGACCCCGTCAATCGCGATATAATGGAACTGTAGTGTACTACAGGGAGCTAAGTCTAGCCAGTATTTTGTCAAAACATTGTCGAGTTAAATGTTTTCGTTGTTATGTCCAAAAATACACATTTAACTATAGATTGACATATCACACACGCGTGTTTTTGTATTTGTTTACTCCCAAAATTCGTATGTATTCATTAAAAGAGGTGATACTATGGATAGACATGCTATAAATGTGAATATACATTGTAACATAATAATAAAGGGAAGTTACACATTGAGATAAGTAACCAGTGAGGACGAAGAAGAGGCCACTACAGAGGATCAAAAGACCTGCTGTAAACCACCAAAGGTAACCTAAGGTAAGTGATACATTTGCCCTCTCAGTCAAAAGAGCAGCAACTAAAAACATTTGAACTACATGAACATCATATACAGTGATTATTTTTGCTAAAAATTAACGCCGATTTTCGGCTGCTTCCCAATCGCAAAAATCTACATTTTTCCCAGAAAAATGACCAAAATTTCCCCCAAAAAGCCCAATTTCCAAAACAAAAAAAAACAAAAAATTTTTTAAGAAATAAGTCTCTTATGACTTATGATTTTTTAACTCTAGATCTCAGCTTTTTATTTTAACATCCTACCTAATATTTAACTTTAATTTAGTCCTTTTTGTCGATAAATAATTCCCAAATTTGCCACTTTTATCAATTAAAACATTCCCAATTTGACCAGACTCCTTTTCCCAAAATGGCTACAAAAAACCCTGAACATGCACTTAAAAACAATTTTAATTCTGTTACTTATAATAATATTTATAATGCTCAATTTTTCCCAATTTCATGGTTTATCGCACTATTTTTCTCAATTTCATGGTTTATCGCGCTGATTTTCAAAATTCAAATGGCACTGGCTGTAACAAATAAAAGCAAAAAAACTGAAATATGATTTCTAGTTGCAATAATTCAACTCTTAGCTTTATAACACAAAAGGTTGCTGAGAGTTTCAATGAGCCGTCTATTGTCCAAAGGTGCAAACTTTTATCAACACTCCAAAGGCTAAGGAACACTGATACTGCAAAAACTTATCAACTTTTACCTGTTTAAAACACAAACTCATGCAAATGGTACCATTAAAGCAAGAAATAATTGCCTTTTATTTACTTTGTTATTCTTTGGTATGATCTATCAACCATATTGGGAACTGTTGTAATGTTGCCAACAAAAAGCGGTGAGGTCACATTACACTATAGCTGCAACGATTCACCAACAGCTCAATTCGATTTTGATTACAGACAGTCCGATACCGATTGTTTCTATTCGATTTATCTTTCAACCTAGTTTTATCATATATTCACTCTTCTACCTCAAAATAATCACTTCTGTTCAAATGTGTTGCATATCAAGATATCTTGGGCATTTGTGTGTTTTTGTTAGATATAGTTTGGTTGGTTCAACAGTGTTTTAAAAACTGTTGAAAGTGGGTTAAATTAACATTTGTAAGAAATATTTAGCAAGAAACTGCCAATTTTCTGACAAACTATGTCAATATTTCAATAAAACAAATAAAAAAGAATAGCAAATTAGGAACTCAATATTAATATCAATAAACTTCTGACTAGAAGATTGTGTTGACTACACAATAATATAATAAATAAATAAATAATAATAATGCTGGCGACTTGAGTAGTTGCACTGGTGCTACCTCCTGCTAAATCAACGTTATGTTTGCGTTTGACATGTTGCATTAGATTAGTGGTTGAGCCGGACTTAGGGTACGCCACGTCCATGAAGCACAGTAAACGTAGCTTTATCGGGAGGGCTACCATCCGGAAACCCAAAATACTGCAACACTTTTGATTTTAGTTCTTAGACGCATCTGATAATTTCAATTTGTCAGCCACAACTTTTTCAGCCATTTCGACGCTTTTTCCAAAAGAAGACCATAACGCGCTTATTGATTGGATGACTAAAGTAATAAATAACAAATCGCGCGCGTCGTAATTACAGGTATATATAAAACCTATACCTTCCTGTATCAAATAGTCAGAGTATAACGCGCTTTACGTATCTAAGTCTATATGTTAAAGAATCGAATCGAAATTGGTAGGATTGGTATTGTAATCGAATCAACGTATTTAAAACCGATTTTCGATGCATCGGCTCAAATCGTCGCAGCTCTACATTACACCAATCTTTTGCACATCGTGATATTAGTCCAACTTGTTGACGCTCAAATTTTAAGCTACATTTTATATTGGTAATATTTGAAGCGTACAACCGGGGAACGACTAAAACAATGGTAGAAAGTTTTAGTTCTTTGTCTATACTGTTGCGCAAGGATTTTGTGAGCAACACTCAAGCCCCGATATCAGACACTTAACATCAACGGATTACAATAATATTTACATACCTGTATAGATAATTCATTTCTCGATAATGTTCCGTAAAAATTATGTAATGACACTTTGAATTTTGCATGCCTGAGCAATTTTAATCCAACCACTATTCAAATTTTCAATATCTCTCGATTCAATCGCTGTGTACATATTAATCGATAACATAATCTCCAAGTAAACCATCTGGTTTAAATGTGAAGAATAAACGGCGGGAAAACACAGTTGGCGTTCGTCTGATGTAAGCAGAGAGCGTTATATAGTAAAGCGCTGTTATTGTAAAGAGAAATTAGGCGTACATGTTACACTGTGGTGTAGACAAACCACATTTTTCTGATTGGTCGATATTTAAATCTGTTTCAAAACATGGTGTGAGGTTAGTAATTGTGTTACGATTTAAGCAGACATTCAACTTAATAATTATTGCCTATCTAACTTCAATTCGACGATATTTGAGGTAAAAATGGACTTCTGCAGAGCTCCAGATAAGGATTTGTGAAATTAGTAACGGTACTGCCACTGACAGAAAGAAAAGGAGTAACGCTTAAAATCAATTAGTACCAGTACTACCATATCCAAAAATACAGGAAGTACTGTACTACCCGTGTTCTTGGATATTGAAGGGTGTATTACTGACTTTACAGAAACATTTGCAGCAATTATAATAAATATATTATGTAGCTTCTTTAACAGTTACTGTATTAGTTTTTCCATTCTGAATTATGATGCAAATACAACTACACATTAAAACTCATGACTAATACTATTTCTTCATTTTTCTTGACAAGAAAACACAAGCCAACTAGTAAGCTAAGTAAATGACCACTTATTTCACTGTCTCATCCGTTTCCCAACGTTTTAAGCCACCGATGCAATCAAATCGTTTAATATCGGGCCGACAATGTCTTTTTCGAGGTTTACAGATTTAATGTCAGGATGGTTAGACGACACCGTATGTAGTCATTATATGATAAAAAGTGTTGTTTTGAACCGCTTTTGGTTAAGCCAGCATTCCATTGCGCGCAGGCATATTGTTTTTGACGGATTTACAAGTTACAGGAAATCACGCGACAGAATAGACATTAATATATGAACCCAGTCTACAACTTTTCGGTAATTTAAATTAACGAAAAGCGCCGTTAGGTTAGAGACCAACAAATCACGCCTCGCTCAAGCAGATGTATGGGTACGACCAGATTTTTTTCGTAAATGCGTAAAATGGATATTAATGTCGTAATTGTACTTCCAGTTTATAAAAATAAATGAGTATTATTGGCAACGTATAACGTCTGTTTAGTGATGCGCATGAAATCAGATTTGAGATTGTGTATATGAACATGGGCATATGTACTGCCAGAGCCGCCATAGCATAAATTATCAAAGGCTCTGGGAGTATGTTTTATATGGACTAATATGATTTCATTTGTTAAGCAAAAAGAACTCGAATTTACAGATGTTTTTTATCATCACATCATCAAAGGATTGACACCAATAGGGTAAGTAATAAGACACAATGTCAGAATGATAAGAACTCGCCTAGGGCTAGGAGTAACAGACACTTGAATCAAAGTTCAAACTATTGTCTTTGATATTTCTAGTTCTGGCTACCATAACTTTAAATGTCGCTTTTTATGATTTTTGACTGGAGCGACTTTATAGTTATGGACCAACCCCATTAGGAAAGTCAACCAGAAATTCCCGAAAAGTTGACAGTTAACAAAGACCGGTCCAAAACAGCTTTTAAATGCAGTTGTTGGCCCAAATCAACCACTTGATCGGAAAGATTGACATTTTTCACATTTAACTGATATATTCTTTCACAAAATGCTATCTTAAACATTTAAAATGTATCTATTCTGCTCTTACATATAAAGAAAAACAGCGATGTGACAGACTTTCTTGAAATGCGAGATTTCACGGTCATATGACGTTATTTCTATTTTTAGTAACAAACCATGTGCTCAAGTGTTTTCAAATTCAGAATGACTTTTCCCGGTATTTTTAATTATTCTGGCTTATTTTGTAAACAAATTGTAGTGTCAATACAAAGTCAAAGTAAATATTATATAAAACTACCTGATTCACAATGAAATCAGTCTTATAATCCACCAGACGTAAGTTGTTAATCACAAATAATAGATTTCAGAAAACGAAAGTGATGTTTACAATTTCAGCGTAAAATGTCAAGGTCGATCCGAAAGTATCCAAATGAAAACTCGTCACGTGACAAAGCGACAATGGCGTCAAAATTGTGAATTTAAGACTGATGAGAGTAATTTTCATCTATTGTAAGATGCATTTGAAACATTTGAACCTTAAAATATTCCTCGATGCAGAATTTATATTCATTCACCATTATATGTAGAAATGTATCCAAGAAAATGAGCTTTCTTTGATTTATAGCGTGACATAAATATGTTACGACTCTGGTTGACTTTTGATACGGGGTTAGCTTCAGCGTACAGGTCTGTCAATACTATATAAACTGTACGCTGAAGTTTCTTTAGCTATGATATTTCCAGTTGCCTCACAAAATTTAAAATTGGTACAAAGACGTGCTTAAATAAATATAACAATCGAAACATTGATTTTGATTAATATTTCTTATATAATTATATATGCCTTACTGGAATCCTCTAGATCCTTTGGAAGCAAAGCAAACTTTGAAAAATCATATAAGAAAACTAGTTTTGACAAGCATTGAAGCAACCAAAAAAGCGGAATTCGTTTCGAGTTAGGGCCCTTTGTTCTGGATCCCGACTTGTATTTGTCACTGGAAATACCGGTTCTTAACGAAATATACCGGAATCTACCGAAACCTATCTAAATTACACCAAAATGCCGTGTAAAAAGTTATATTAAAATAATATGATAATAGGTGCTACCTAATTTACGGGCAAAAGCTTAGATATTTGATTATCATGTATTGTAATACATGTAAATTATTGTGTACAAAACATTACAAGACTTTCAATAAAAATGTAATGTATACAAAGAATCCAATTACATTTTGTGCTTGATGATAAAGTGTTTTATATCAGCCAAGCTTTAAGATCTTATATCTTATAATTGCGTGCTTCTTCAGCCTCTGTTATTCAAAGCTGGTTCAGTGGCTACGGCGTTGTGGATATGGTGTCCGCTTAGCGACTGTGGGGTCTTGGTATTGCTCCCTTAAGTGTGAGTGTTCTTTAGATGACCCTTAAGACCCCAAGTACTGGTCTTACCCAGGAAAAGGTTGTTTCATTAAATGTCTCATTTTAATTAAATCTTGCTCAATTCGTTGATTCTAGCATAAACTGATTAAACATAAAAGAATGTGATTTGGCGATTCGATATTGATTATCAATGTATAATTATGTGGAACTAAAGGACGGCGTACTTGTTTTGCAATTGAAGTATATATGTCATAAATACAGGCATCTGAAAGAATTTAACTTTCCTTTGGCAAAGTAGTGTTGCTTAGTTGAAATTATGTTGCCACTAAATGACAGGCCATTTTGTAGCAATTCATAAATAACTGTATAAACTGCATAAAATTAGTTTGTAAGCAAACCTACAAAATGTTATATCATCCATAATTTTTATTTTTACATTTAAGAAAAACATTAAACAAACATAGATGTATCAGTAATTATATGAGCTTATTTAATTGTCAATAATTGTCTTTCTATACTTAGCTGCTAGCAGAATCATGTTAAAGATGTTAATATATTTAGTACATATGAAAACACTTTAATCACTAATTTGCATGTATAAGAATAGTAACAAATTAATTAAATACTAAAACACTGTCATTAACTTGCAAGAATATTTATGTACATGTACTAACAAAATGATTTTATCTTTTGAAAAACTGTGAAATCAATGGCTGATATCATAAACCATGTAATACATGCATGAAAAATAAGTATAATACAGCATAGTATTCAGTTTTTTTAAACAATATCTTATAAAATTGTATTACCTTTTTAAAAATACAAATTGCTGGTTTTAAACAAGCGTTTACAAATTTAACAACAAGTAACAGCCAATTGATTAATTACACAATAAACAGGAAATCATCTTTATGCATTAAATAAACAAGTGTGTTGCTATTGTTTAGAATTACACTGTTTTACTTAAAAATGATCACAACACAGTGTTTTACATGCTTAGTTTTTTTTATTACTACTAAGTTTAATATTATCAGGCATGCACTGGTCGACAAGCAGACTACGAATGATTCGTATTTCTTCAACATGTTAATTGCCTTCTAATTGTTAATTTTACAACACTTTGACAATGTTTGAACGTCTGATCTTCATTACAACGTAGCTGATTTTCGTTAAAATTAATTGATTGCTTCCAGTCACGTGACTTGATGGCGAAGCAGAAAATCAGCTATGTGAAAACATTGATAGTGAAGAAATCACTCCTTTGTTGATTTCTGAAAACTGCCAGTTTTGCTCAATAGAATGGCTTGTGCGGTGCCCAGCTCTTGGCATAAAAGCTTCTAAAAACGTAAAACCAACAAAAAATTAAATCTTAAATTTTGAAAATGATGCAGACAATTTGTAAATGACATGTTTTTTGAGTGCATTGATTTCGAACAATCCGGAAGATTTGTTACAAAATATTTTTGGTGCGAAAATCCAACGGTATTAGATTGTGTGGTTTTATACCTAAACTTTATATAGTGATATGTAACCTTTTGGGATATCGGCAAAGCGCGAGCAGACGAGATGTAAATAAGTTTCAAATAAGCTAAAATACTAAAAAGTTAAATCGGAAAATCGTTCAATTTTGTGAATAAACGTGTTTCTGATTGATAACAACATCAACTTACCAGAATATTGCTCATGATCACACGCAAAACTGCTTTCTGAGAGCGAATGGAAAATGCGTAACGAATTCTGTCAAGTAAACAGTAGGTTGGCGTTATTGAAATATCGCGAGAATACTGCGAGAATACAGATGCCGATAATATTTTGAAAAAATATTTTTTTAATCAAGCGTTTGTGATTTGTCAGAATAATTATAGCAATAAGATATCGAAAAGATCAAAGCAAAAAAATTCGAAAGAAATCGGTATTCCTGCAATACATTTTAGACGGGTTATGTTTATTGAAATTGTGTTTGGAAAAGACACTATTGGTAGTGAACCAGTCTATGGCTTATACCGACTGAAGGCCGGGTAAAAGGAAACAGGAAGTGTAAATAAACGGAGGCGGAACATGTATATGTAGCGGAAAAAACATATAATGCGAGAATATTAAGCGCGATTCGCAACACAATAATTATGTCATTTGTATACTTTTTCCTGAGGTATGTATTGACATGTAATTTAGCATATGTCAAAGTGTTTTTGATTTGTTCAAGGTCATACAGCATCGCGAACATATATGTCGCGTGTCGAAAATTTTTGAGATGCATCCATTGTCTAATGTTACAGTACAGCCAACGTGGAACAAACATAATCCTCGGTCACGCCACGGCCAGAACATTAGTACTCGGTGGCCGCATCGTGTGTTTACCCGGCGTATCGCCGAGGCACGCGGCGTCGATCCGCGCAACGATGCCGAGTCTGTATTAACCTCGCGTACTTTCGCGGCATAAATCCGCCGCATACGTACGCGGCGGATCGAGTGCAAAGATATACGCTTCATGTACATTTGTGTAGCGTCCAAACCTAGATCAGGGACCTTTACAAACGTATAGGTCCCTGCCTAGATTTATGCTACTTTCAAATTATTATTTTCACGTGTAGCGGATATGATTTTTAGATGATGCTTTATAGACGATATATATATATATATATATATATATATATATATATATATATATATATATATATATATATATATATATGAATTGCGCAATGAGAAAACCAGCACATATGACAAAAAATTTTATTTGTCCTTTTTATCAGTCCTTTTTATCGTTTTCGTTATCTACGTTCTTTTCCGGTTCTTTATATGTATAAAATGTTATTCTTTTCCAACTATAACCTAAACTTATTTACATTTATGTTAACCAGTGTGAGTCTAAAGTGAACGTTATTATGTCGTTATTTTTACGCCGCGTCATATTTCATTTTATTTTTAGACTCACTTCGTTCATATTTTATTTGGAAATGTCCGTTATCATTTTTTTTTTAATCATGTTGTTTTTTATACCGATAACGTAAATTTGTTACTGTTTGGTTATGTCATATAATGTGTTAATATTAATTTATGATTTTTCTTCAAGAAAATAAATAACGCAGTTTTTTGGATAATTTAAATGAAATCGGAATGTTATTATAATTTTGTTATAAAAACAAACGTACAGAATTCATAATACATTAACAATAACTAGTTAAATCAAACCTTAGCACAGTTAGAACAGTAAACATGTCACATTCTGTCTAACACGCGAAGCCTTCCTGACCCCGAGCTGACAATAGAGTTCGCACGTTATCACGCAAGTAGTCGCGCCGTGCTGCGGATAATCCAGGAGCAAGAAGCTGCACTGGACGGTTGGTGTTCGTGAAGAGATCGACCATCGATTTGATCGTCTTCGTATTCTCTATCGTTGTCATCACTCGCATCAATATTTTCACTCGCCATATACCTCACACGACCCTGACAGATGTCGGCGTAGCTGCTAGTATCCACGTCGCTCTCGTCATTCACCTCCAATGTCTGGGAACAAACGGGTGTACTCGCCGGGGTACGACCAAAGTGGTCTGAGATGATACTTTCCAAAACCTGAAATATTTCAATACGCGTTAATTTATCAATTGATAATTAAAGTATATCAGCATATTTAAAGCAACAATTAAGTGGCAATTTAATAATAATTGTATTCTATAACATGCACATACTAACACAAAAAATGTAGGAACTTCTACGATTTAAACCAATGCTTAGATCAATCACAACAGTATTGAGCGTACTGCCTTACCGACTGCGCTATTTATTCACAGTAGAAATACGATGTAATGTACTATCTAAATATATCCATACGGTACTGCAGTATGTTGCAAAAATATTATTTTGAATAGGCCATCCACACAAAAATAAAACTACAACATTGACTAACAGCTTAGTTATCTTAACTAACAGCTTATTAATCTGTCCATTTATGCTACTTAAACTTTAGATTTTACTTATAATGGCTAGTAGTAAATATTATTGTAAACACACATTGAAAATGATTTAAATTTGCGATTAACGTGCATACAATTTTCAAACAACACATATTTACACAATTAATAATCTATAAACTTGCATACACTTTTCAAACAACACATATTTACACAATTAATGATGTTTTCAAAATATCGTAATAGTCTTGTTATTCTCTGACACTATTCTACGACCAACCAAAGTTTCTTTCATTCACTGACGATTGTGCGAAAACATAGTATAAATAAATCTATATATTGTTAAGGCTCTTACCTCAAGATCGGCATCCATTCCATAAGTTTTTAACTTTCAAACGAATCAAACACACGTGTACACAAATATCTCACGCACAAATGCAAATCAATTTTTCGCAGAAAACTATGACGTAATGAAAATGACGATTTGCCAATGACGTCGTCGATGTCATTTGTGCTGGTTTTCTCATGGCGCGATTCATATATATATATGAAAACCAGCACAAATGACAAAATTTTCGATTTTTACTTTTTTTCATTTTCGTTATCTACGTTCTTTCCCAGTTCCGTATATGTATACCATGTCATACTTTTTCAACTATAACTTAAACTAATTTACATTTATGTTAACCCGTGTGAGTCTTAAGTGAGCGTCATTACGTCGTAATTTGACGCCGCGTCATATTTCATTTTATCCCATTTTCACCGCGACATTGACGGTATAACACGTTGTGGAATATACTTGCTTGTATTCAACACTGTGGAATATACCTGTCGCGTGCACGGACTACTTTTTAAATGACGTCATGCGATATGCGCTAAAATTAGGTCGATATTGTTTGGTTCATTGATCGAATTTTAAGGTCACCCATTAGAAGAAAATGTGCATATTTTGCAGAAAAATATATATATGACACATTCACCAAAAGAAATGTTGAAATAAAATAACAAATTACACGATTTTTGTTTTGTTAATGTTTTGTATATATTTACTTTACCACTGAATGATTTTTCATAAGAAACAAAGTCGACAAAACTTAAGCTTCAAAATTATACGACCTTCAACCTTTAAATCAAGTCATATGTTATAATTTTTCGCCATCCGTTTAATGAATCAGCTGATTGATGGCGTCATAAAATGACATACTTATTGCGTCATTTTCCCCATTTTTTTTGACGATTTATTATAAACGCGACTTATTTCACATGTTTTCTACATGTACTGTATGTCGACATATCTGAATTGTCAATTGATCACATTTGACTAATTTCGTGTAATGTGCATTGTTTATAACCAAAGCATATAGATCTACTTTTGACATTTAACTTAAATATTAAGAATGTACAACAAGCCATACACATATCGCACAGTTCATGAATAATCTGCTATGTTTGCTTTCCTATTTAATTCACGTTAAGCATAGAGCTGTGTAAAGTATAAGATGGTAAAAATAGCACCACACTGGAATTGGGAACGTCCCATTTTGTGCACGGGTATTTTCTACTCATTTATCTGTTGTGTACTGGAATGTTTTCCATTCTTTGTGTATTTATATATTAAATTATTTTTTCGTACAATTAGGGCATTTACCATAGATAAATAAAACATTGTGCAAGTTTAAACATAATTATGTTTGTATGCAGAAATCTGCAAATGCAACCGAGTTTACCAACGGCTATTATTAGATAAACTGCTCCGGTTCATTTGAACAGCAGTAATGTAGAGTACATGACGTAGCGTGTGACGAAGAAGAAAGTTTATCGCGTTCATAAACTCATTTGAATTTATGAAGTGATAGAATGGCATAAGGGTCTTTATTTAAGTATGCTAAAATAATTATTAAAGACCCTAGATGCAAAATCGTCAATTATTGAGTTAAATGGATAATAGATGGATTTTAAAGGATAATTAAAGGTAAGATACTAGTTCTTACGTGTTTTGATTTTTGTTTGTACTTGTGTCGTTCCCTGTTCTCGGGGAAATGATTTTAACATGGGCGCCATTGATGCATCGGATCACACACGGCATACCCATAACATTATATAAAAAACACGTTCTGCGCGTCCTTAAATTCGTCGTCCGAAGTCGGAAAACGTATTGCCCTGTATATTTTGTCAAATAAAGTGTCAGTCGCTGCAATGGTCTGTTTACTCGTCAAAATTGTCAAGGTCGTCGATAGCTAAAGAACCTTCAGCGTACAGTTTATTTAGTATTGACAGAGCTGTACAAAGTCGCGCCAGTCAAAAATCATAAAAAGCGACATTTAAAGTTATGGTTGCCAGAACTAGGTCGTCGATGGTGTACATGTATGTTGACATCGACAGCATTTTGTCAGGAGCAATCGCCGCCATATTGGATTTTGATCATTTTCTTTCGAAAATAAAATGAATTATAGTAAAGTAAAATCATCTTTTCGCGGTCGTAATGTATTAAAATTCGCATACTGCGTAAAATTGAATGTAAGCATATGATGATATTTTTACTTGTTTTACAGTTTGTGTGTGAATTTTTTAAAGACTATTTTGCGTACCAGAACAAATACATGTATATCACTACGCATGGTTACATTTGTTAGATTTTAAGCGCTTTTATGACTGAATTAAAATTACTGTTAAGGTTATTAGATCTATTTATGTTAAATGTCACGTTGAAAAAATCAAATGGGATAAATAGAATACTAGGATTAGCGTTGAATACAGAGAAGTTTATGTTGCTCGGCTCGAACACCGAAAGCGCTCGCCAAGGCTCGCGCTTCCGGCGTTCTAAGCCTCGCAACATAAACTTCTCTGTATTCAACGCTAACCTAGTATTCTCTATTTATTTTCGAACTCACTTCGTTCGTATTTTATTTGGAAATGTCCGTGATCATTATTTGAAATTTTAATCATGTTGTGTTTGATACCGATGACGTAAATATGTTACTGTTTGGTTATTTCATATAATGTGTTAATATTAATTTATGATTTTTCTTCAAGAAAATAAATAACGCAGTTTGTTGGATAATTTAAATGAAATTGGAATATTGATATATTTTTGTTAAACAAACAAACGTACAGAATCCATGATACATTAACAATAACTGGTTAAATCAACCCTTAGCACAGTTCGAGCAGTAAACATGTCACATTCTGTCTAACACGCGAAGCCTTCCTGACCCCGAGCTGACAATAGAGGTCGCACGTTATCACGCAAGTAGTCGCGACATTCTGTGCACAGATTATCCAGGAGCGAACAGCTGAACTGGACGGTCGGTGTTCGTGAAAAGGAAACCTGGGTTCTTCAATAAACACAAAGAGGTCTCTTCACCGTCGCTGCATGTCTTCGCCATGACAACACCGGGGTCAGCAGACGACATTCGGAAGTACTGATATTTCCTGCAGTGGAAGGCCACATTCTATTATTTGTATTTTGTCCAAATCAGTAGGATTGCTATTAAACTATTTGCGTTTAATATACCAGTAAATTTTCTGTAATGTAATAACTGCTACATACCGTATGCCAGGTAGCGCATTGAAGTGTTCGCCTAGAAACGACTTCCAGTTACGCCAGCACCATGCTGGGTAACGAACTGCAGCGTTGGCGCTGATCGATCCGTCCACAACGGCTGCCAACTCGCCCATTGTCTCTACGTCGCTTCGTCTGTAAGCCTTTTTAACACAGGCAAACCCGCTGTCTACGTGACAACGCGCGTGGCCTAAAACATAACAATTAGTTTTTTTTTTTTTTAATAAAATAAAAGTTTTATGACTAATAGTATGATTATTTTCTATGGATTAGTAAACATAAAAATATTTTCTTTACCGGGAATCTGCACCAGGAACTCGATGATGTCCTGCTGACCTGTCATGACACGCCACAGGAAGTATCCAATGACGTACCTGTTTTAATTCTGTCCTGAAAAAGAATATAGCGCATATTGTATTCAGTTATGAATAGACACTTAGAAATTCTCCAAGCATTGTGTTGTTTTGTAAAAAAAAATATGTATAAATAATATCACTTTTTTATTGTTTAGGCGGTAATTCGGATCACCCGTGTGGTATTTTCGTTCAAAAAAGCGTATTCATAATATAAAGCATATTTGACATAGTAGCGCTTCGTAGCTTACACGAGCTATTCGTAGCTTAATACCATACAAAACAAATATAGTACTTAAACTGTTATACACATTAAATACGCCCTTGTTGTTAATTACCTGGACAGTTATCGGCGTCAATAATGAACGACCTAGATGTATTTGACGCTGTTTCCAGTGCCCAATCTACCATGGAAAGCACTGCGTTTAGGCCGTGCGTAATCTTGCCATCTTTCCCAGGGGTTTCGTTCTCGTCGATTAGAAAGTTCAGTTGTTTTCATCCTCTGATAGTGATCGACCATAGCTTTGATCGTCTTCGTTGTCGCTATTGTTGTCATCACTCGCATCAATATTTTCACTCACCATAGACCTCACACGATCCTGACAGATGTCGGCGTAGCTGGTAGTATCCACGTCGCTCTCGTCACTCGCCTCCAATGTCTGGGAACAAACGGGTGTACTCGCCGGGGTACGAACAAAGTAGTCTGAGATGATACTTCCCAAATCCTGAAATATTTAAATACGCTTTAATCAATTGCTAATTTATGTATATCAGTATATTTAGAGCAAAAATTAAGTGGCAATTTAATAATGATTATATTCTTTAACATGTACATACTAACACAAAAAAAAATGTAGGAACTTCTACGATTCGAACCAATGCTTAGATCAATCAAACCAGCATTGAGCGTACTGCCTTACCGACTGCGTTATTTACTCTCAGTAGAGTGAGGACGTATTGTACTTTATTGTATCTAAATATATCCATACGGTATGTTGCAAAAAAAAAATTTGGAATTGACTATCCACATAAAAGTAAAACATATTAACTAACAGCTTATTAATCTGTCCATTTATGCTACTTGAACTTTAGATTTTACTTATTATGGCTAGTAGTAGTCATATGCTTTTTAAATATTATTGTAAACACACATTTAACATGATTTAAATATGCGATAAACTTACAATTTTCAAACAACAACACATATTAACACAATAAATAATGTTTTCAAAATATCGTAATAGTCTTGTTATTATCTGACACTATTCTACGACCAACCGAAGTTTATTTCATTCACTGATCCAGTGCAAAACACTAGGCTTACGTGACGTGTTTTTAAATCATGTTTAAATAAACAATGTTAAAACAAGTACAGACATAGTCAGTGACGATTGTGCGAAAACATAATATAAATTAAATTATATAGTGTTAAGGCTCTTACCTCAAGTTCGGCATCCATTCCATAAGTTTTTAACTTTCAAACGAAATCAAACACACGTGTAAACAAATATCTCACGCACAAATGCAAATCAATTTTTCGCAGAAAATTATGATATAATGAAAATGACGTTTTGCCAATGACGTCGCCGATGCCATTTGTGCTGGTTTTCTCATGGCGCGATTCACACACATATATATATATATATATAGTTATATATATATATATATATATATATATATATATATATATATATATATATATATAGTTATATAAGTAAAATGTAATAATCCAGATTGTGAATATTATATAATAAAAGTAAAAACACGTGTCTGGGATTTTAAATATATATTGATTTAGCCAACGCGTTTCGCATAGCTCATCAGGGCATAATACAATATATTACAACGTCAAAATGTCATGGAGATAACGTCATATCAATTATGACGTCATAACGTCAATAAATATTAAATGAAATTTAATTTGGGTTTAAATACATGTATAAAATGTTGTTCTTTTGCTAACCTAGCTGAAATATTGTTCGAAAATAGCTTATAAAATGGAAATATTTTAAATTTTGGTTCATTATGTGAACATTCATCTAAATGTTTACTTAAAGGCATCTGTCTTGTTGAGGGGTCTCGCATTTGTTGTTCATGGACAGATCGCCTATTTCTAAGTTTATCGCCAGTTTGACCTATATAATATTGTTTGCATCCATTGCATAATAATACATAAATCACATTTTGTATATCACATGACATATTAGTTTTTATTTTGAACATTTTGCCATTAAAATCAAAAGAATTCCCTTCAATAATATAACTATTTTTTTTTTATTTATTTATATAATATCACTCAAATATAATCGACATTTAGATCTAATTCGTCTTCACAAATTATCGTTGAATTATTAGGCACAACTGTTAATATTTCGTTCGATTCTCAAATGAGCATTATTCAATTTGTAATCCGAAACACGCTTTCGAATTTAAATGCTAACGCGACATTAACAATTAAATTATAGCGTGAAATAAACAGTGCTTTATCCTTTGTCTCAATAAAAAGCGCGCGAAAATTATGCAGACATGTAGAACGTCGCATGGAAAGTGTGGGTGTATTTTATGTTGTATAAAAACATGAACATCACGTCAGGCGATTTACGCGTGATCAGTGGAAAAAAACGCCCCGATTGGACGTTATTTTATCACATCTTTAAATAGAAACAAATGCCAAAGTTTACTTGACACTTAAGAAAAATGTTTGTATTTCTTGAAATTGATGAGAACTTTTATCGAATTTTTTACCAGAATTTGCTTTTAAACTGGAATATTCTGGGTTATCGGGTAATGAGTAGCGACGGGAAAAAATAGTAAGTATTCAGTAATAGATACATTAAATTAATTATGATTTTAAATATTATTATGATTGTTCTTTTTAACCTTATTATTTTTAAAAGATTTTTATTGAATGATGCGCATCAACGTTGCAGTTGTAGACAATTTTGATGGTTCGCAATATATGTGTCAAAATTCAAAAAAATAACCCCCATTTCCATAACTGTTGAGCACAGTTACCCCACTTTCAGTAACTCTGGTATTTATGCAAAAGTCACCAAGATATGGACCGGACACACAATTGTGGACAGACGTACAGACAGATAGACTGAAAGACGGTGTAAAAACTGTATGCTTCCTTTCGGGAGCATCATAAAACAGTGTTTAAATTTAACTCCAGATTTTGGATTTCTCTCTTTATGCTACAAAACACTGATGTTTTAGAAAGCATAAGTTCGACGCCAGGACTCCGCACAAAAGAAAGAAGGCAACGATCAGCAACCTCGGTGGAATTCTGAAAGGCGTTCAGTCCAATCGGTTACACTACAAAATTGAATGAAGCAAACATAAAACCTTTAATACTTGGCATTACATCTAATGATTTCAACGAACTCTAGATGGAAAACGAACACGGCCCTTTATATAATAACTGATTTTAAGAGACGTTGACTTTAAAAAGGGATTCATTTTGACAATGGTTTTTGTTTGTTTTTGATTCATAAAAGAAATACATGATGTAAGCAAAGAATAAGTAATGCAAAAGAAATCAATTGATGTTTGCAGTATTCGAACCTGAAATTATTTTGAAATATTTTTTTTTAACCTTTTCTGAATTGTGAATTTTCTATATAACCATACTAAATTTATAAATCACAGTCTTGTAAAATAGTCATATATGTATTTGTAAAGATACTGTCAAATGTTATATAATAAATATTAATGTTAAATATAAATATAAGTTGCTCAAATGCCTACGGTTTAAACAATAGTGCTAAGCTCAAATGATTTTATAACAGGACAACTATACGTTTTGCATACAAATGTCAACATTGTTCAATATCGTTTTGCTCGGTTCAGATGGGGTATTTTATTGCTAAAAAATCATGGAAAATTTCGTATGTAAACCTGGAGCATACCAATTTATATTTTTGTCTTAATCTTATAATGAAAAAATGCGTATCACGCTGAAACGAGTAAGAACATGTAATTTGTATACATTACATTTAAGTGTCATGACAATATGAGGTGATAAAATGAAAAAAAGTATAATTATATGCTTATTTAGAAAGTAAATATATATATATATATCACTGTAGATTTGAACAAGTAAAAATGATTAACATCATTATTGAATACAGGCACGTGCGTAGGCTCTGGGCCCTAGAGCCCGGACCCCCTCCCCAGCTGGTAGTCAAGTTACGATGTTTTTGACGATGCGAACAGCATCGTCCAAGGTATCAAAACCGTAGAATTTTTTTTCACAATGGCAACCTATGTAGAAGACCGAGCCAGTCCGATTGAGATAACTCGATTTTTCAGTTACTTCCCCTTTGCATTCGCCACTGCGTATGATATTGCTCGTTATTGATAACATTCTCCTAGCAGAGTTGTCGTTCGTGTTTCAACATTCAACAATGGCCGCCACTATGAGAGTCTCGATTCAAAACTTTCTTACTGCATAAATTGGCTTGTTTCGCTATTTAGAAGCTGTCATTTAGGATATATGAATTATTTATTCACTAAATTCTCCGCTTATGACAACAATAGTTGGAATTCGAAGGACATATACTCGATGTGAATGAAGGACTTTCTAGATCGTAACAGCTTGACACGGCAAAACTGGCATACTGCATTACTGGTATTTTTAGTTATCAATATAAGTCACATTGTGCTTTATAAATTGTATTCGAGCATTTTGCGACTTATTGAATGACTATGATACCCGATATCAACATTTCATCGGGGATTTGCAGATCACCAAGCTGTCCTGAAATTCAACATTGATTTCAAACTCTTTACTGGTTTGTATACTCTTTTTAGTGTTAGTACTTTTTATCATTTTAAAGTTAAATGAACTGTGTCACAGTAAAAGAGACATTAAGGCGATTGTGGCCAGTTTGGATCTAGATCAGCCTGCAGTCGCTTGAAAGCTGTTTGCTTAAAAGCGTTTTTCTGACAATAACAAATAATTTAATTGGATACTGATTTGACTGCGCTTTTCCTGTGACCTTGCTCAAATAATAGAATTGTCATTAATCAAATTATTTATTTTAAACATTAATCAATTGTTTTTCTTGTCCCTCGGGATCAATGACTCCAGCACTTTCCTGTTGAGAATTGAATACTGCTAAAGGCGATGCTAGGGGGCGTGAGAGATGTTGCACCTTCCAGTAACGCTCGATTGTTCATTGTCGGCTCGGGTACTACGTACATGTACCCCGGTTACTCTTAAGTATACTTACATGTATCCCGGGTACGGTAAATATACTAAAATGTACCCGGGAAATTTAACCCTAAATCCGTCATTGTCGACTATTTTTTTGTAATAATTATATATACACATCAGGGCTTAACACTAACTTTTTTTCAATTAGCCCGTTCGGGCTAGTAAATGCAAAACCTACTAGCCCTGACCAATCTTTCATGTGCCCTGACCCAAGTATTATAAAAACCTTTATATTTATCATTCAACTTGTATTTTCTTGTGCTTGGAGATGCGCAATTATGATTAAATCATAAATTTATTAGCTTGCCTTACTAATGCTATTGAATTCAATATTCATCTATTT
Organism: Dreissena polymorpha; assembly: GCF_020536995.1. NCBI lineage: Eukaryota > Metazoa > Mollusca > Bivalvia > Myida > Dreissenidae > Dreissena > Dreissena polymorpha. The sequence goes on along the minus strand of NC_068355.1, from coordinate 139,810,654 downwards.
AAGATATCTATTTGTAATCTTCACGCCATTTCTGGAGAAATTTTCTTGTTTTTTTATTTCCTCATACTTTCTCTTACTTTCGTCCTTCCCTTTTCTTTTCGTATCCGAGGAACCCCCATCCCCACCCGTAAAGCCAAACTTAAACAACGACATGAACGTTAAAACCTTTTTTACATAGATTGCCGGGTTACCGTCTTACAAGAAATGGTAAGTGAATCTTAGCAAAATAACGTGTTACGGTAGTTGTAACAATTGTACAGGGTTAACTCTCTACTAAAAGCCGGGATCGACCATTAATATTAGTTTTGCTAATTCAATTGCGTTAAAAATATTGTCTAAACATTTCTAATCTAAATAAAGTCTCTATCTTCCTGTAAATGGATTTATTAATCTCCTAAAGGATGGAATAACTTTTCCATAATGACAACAAATTAAAATTATTTAAAATTGATAAATAACTATTAATTTTATAGTTACTTTGTGTTAATGTCGAGTTTTATACCTTCATCATTCCGGACGATCCTGGGCGATCCCGGCTTTTAGTTTCAAACGTATTTTCATTGAGAAAACACGTCACTTCGAGGAAACCAATCAAAAACCGTGTCTAGCGGCATTCCGTTTAAGAAGTTTAGGTACTGATGTGTTTTACCAGGAAAACGTCCGGGGATTTTCTGAATTGTCGGCCTCTTTTTGATTGCAATCAGGGGGTTCCGAATCTATTTCGAGATACGATCCGTTTGTTGTCTCCGAACTCACTCTGGGATTTAATTGTCATCTGATCGTACTGTATTAAGATTTTTGCATCTTTGAAAAGCTTATTTAAAACGCAGTTTATTGATATAGAACATATAATCCCGCCCAAAATACACACGACCGGTCGGGCATGTTCCTGGGACATTGGCTAGCCCGGACCAAGGTACGGGCAGTATATGTCGTTCGGACGTGCCTTAGTGTTAAGCCCTGCACATTTATGTCAATTTTCTGTAGAATGGCCTCTATATTATCGAAACACATACTAAAAAGCATGTTGATGCAGTGTTTTTTAAAGAGAAGTGTGTTTAAGATAATCGGTTGCGCGTTTTACGACATCGGATTTTGGGCGCGAATACAACTCGGGTACAGTCTAATATGGACCGAGTACATTTACTTTTATTTACCATACCTGGGGTACATGTAAGAATACTTAGAGTACCCAGGGTACATGTAAGTATACTTAAGAGTACCCGGGGTACATGTAAGTAGTACCAGAGCCGACAATGTCCAATCGAGCTCCATTATCCCTCATGAACCGACTCAAAAAACCGAGTCGGCAATATTTGACTTAATTTTTGGTTTGGTTGCTCTCGAGTGATCGAAAATTTCAGAATCTTCCTAAAAGCCCCACGGGTTTGATCCCCAGAAGCGACATTGAAAACTAGCATACTTTGTTATCTAAAAGTCTGCTAAACCTGATATTCAATGATAATGTGAATTTTCTCTCACATGATGTTCATCAGTCATATTATATAAAAACTTACAGCAGTAGTAAACAACTGGACAATAATTAATGAACGCATCTTTCATTTGTCTTTGACACTTTGATTTTGACATGGCCTAGATTTAAATATGTGACTGGACTTTACCAGCACTCTTGTAACAGAGCTAAAGTTTAAATGTACCATTGAAGATCACCTAAATCCAGATTATCTGTTATAGACGTGTGGAAAGTTTTAAGGGTGTGACAAGTAAGCAAAAATTGGTCATTACCCAGAGGCCACAACTGATCTATGACTGTATTAAAACAAGAAAAATCAGTGCCTGATTTAGATTTCCTTAGATAGTTCAATAAAAACTAATTTCATAAGCATGGTAACAGTTTAACGGTAATGCAACCAATGTGTCACACCAGGGCCTTGAATTTGAAATCTAGGACATGCATGGTCATTTCTTCATGAAATCAGGACACAAAATTGTATTTTAAGTCCTTAATTGACCTGCCTATAGTTCTCAGATTATTATAAGCTCAATCAGTATATTTATATCATTATTTATGCTTTGTGTATTGTAAACATATACACAATCATGCAGTTACATGATGGCAATAAATAATATCAAAACTACCCATACTATAAAGGTCATTGACAAAGCCTATGGTCAAAATGTGAACGCATTGAGTGTAATCGCCCTCTCGTGCCAGCAAAAACAACACGTTGACAGGTTGTCATTTTTGACAGTTCTACTTTCACTTTCATTTTGTGATATCGAACTATTAACAATAATGTGGCTGAGAAAAATATCGCCATTGCTTTTTATGCCCCCGGTAGGGTGGCCTATATCAGTTGAACTGTCAGTCAGTCAGTCAGTGTGTCAGTCTGTCCGTCCGTCCGAAAACTTTAATGGCCATAACTTTTTTAATATTGAACATAGCAACTTGATATTTGGCATACATGTGCATCTCATGGAGCTGCACATTTTCAGTTGTGAAAGGTGAAGGTGAAGGTCATCCTTCAAGGTCAAATGTCAAATATAAAGCGTCTGTCTGTCTGTCCAAAAACTTTAACATTGGCCATAACTTTTTCAATATTGGCGTGCATGCGTATCTCATAGAGCTGCACATATTGATTGGTGAAAGGTCAAGGTCAAAGGTCAAATTTTGCAATATTGAAGGTAGCAACTCCATATTCGGCATGCATGTGTATGTCATGGAGCTGCACATTTTGAGTGGTGAAAGGTCAAGTTCATCCTTCAAGGTCAAAGGTAAAATAAATGGCTTCAAAGCTGCGCAGCAGGGGGCATTGTGTTTCACAAACACAGCTCTTGTTTAATATATTTTCTGCACATTTCTTCAAAAAACTTACATCAATACACGATTTTCTTCGTAAATTCAATCATTCCTGACAGACTTGTGTACATATTTCGCTTACATTTTGACGTGCGTAGGTAGGACCGCATTACCGCTTCCGAAATGTGTATTCATACTATTGCCTTCGAGGAACTATCTGATGTTTGACGGAAAGGGCCGAAAATGTGCGAGTGTGGGTCAAGTTCCCCACAGGTACTACTTTCCCGTTCCCCCAATTTTTTTCCGTACCTAAAATTTTTCGTACCCAATTTTTTTTTCGTACCCGATTTTTTTTTTCATCCCCAATTTTTTGTTCGTACCCAATTTTTTTTCGGTCCCAATTTTTTTGTTCCAAAATATTTTTTCGTACCGAATTTTGTTTTCATACCCATTTTTTTTTTCGCAAAACTTTTGTACCAATTTTTTTTTTTCGAACCAACATACACAATTGTGGTGATTGTGGTGATGTAGATAAACTTAACTTGATGCTTTTATATCCATCCTCTCAAAAGCATCGTTACACCAGTACTTTCAGTACTTTGAATTTAATAATGGGCCTACTGCAAGTTTTCTCTTATGAAAGGGCTCACAGTACACTTTACCTCAATACCAAAGAGGAGATATGTTTTAATGTCCCTGATAAACAAGGGGTATATTTTACTCGCCAGTGTAGGTAAGCCCATATGCAATGTTTTCTTATCGCTTGTACACACATCCCCGACCAGTCAATTACCCCTTGTAATCCTGAATGCTTCATCTATCGATGGTCGATGTAACGCGTTTTTTGGTTGGCCGAGGAAAGAGAAGCAGCGAATTGAAGCAAATGATACAGAAGGTTGTAGGTCTGTACATTGCTGATGTTAAATAATTTGTGAAAAAAATGGAAGCAATAAGAGGGGTGATATGGATAATTGTCATTAATTTGAACCGGCAAGTTTTTGGTTCAAGTCAAAGGCCCATAACTTCGCGAAAAAAACAATGGGCCGGAACGAAAGTCATACTTCATCCGTTCGTCATGTAGGTAGACTCACACACCAACTATCAGGTACATATCTTAAAGCGTTTTGAAAAAAAGCCCGGAAAATGAAATGCCGGACGGACAGTTCGACTGCTATATGCCACCCAACCGGTGGCATAATAATCAGCACAATATCGGTAAGAATTGCGAAAAAAACTCCACAAAATGGTCATTATAGAGAAAATTTTATTCCACTGGCTATAAGTGCCAAATATCAATGGACTGGAACGAATTTCACACTTTATATGTTGGTCATATATAGATTCATATGCCAAATCTCAGCTCAATATATGAAATAGTTCCGTAAAAAAAAAACCTAAGAAAAACAGTTTTTATAAAAACAAAAATTCAAGGTCCATTTGTAGACGATTTTGATGGTTCATCTGTGTTGATGATGGTGAACTGTGTAGTAAATGATAAAGATTTAATGAGTAATTTACTTTAAAACTTTAGAGGAGGTTTGAAGTCAAAGAGACAATAGTATTATGGTTATATTTTTGTCATACTTTATGATACATTTCTTAATAAAAGATTTTGATTTTCAAAGTATGCGTTCCTTTTTCATCAAACATCATACATTTCTGAAGTCAAATGCTTTAAACCAATGCTTAAAGCCTAAGACTTCAGAAAGGTGCTGATTTGCTTGCTATATTCCGTAAATTTATATTACAAAATAAGTTTTATAAAGCATATAACCTTGAAAAGTGCAATATTAAACAAATAGCGAGGGAAGACCCTCCTAAACCCTCCCCGGTTGGGCCCCCAGTCAAATGACTAAAGGCTAACAGATTTAAAAAATAACTTTGCTAGATTGCGTGGATTACGCATTCAATAACTTCCACAATATTTGTCAATGAAAAATAAGTGTGTTATAACTGTGCGTAGTGTTAAAGTTGATACAAATGTGCACGATATGGATTCATTTTGTTTTATTGTAAGGTTTGAAACCCTTTCACGGCGGCATAGACCGGAGACGGGATTTTTTTTAAACGTGCGCACGCATTACTTATTTGTTCACGTGCGCACGTACTAGTAAATACTATCCCTACACAAATGAGGTCTATATACATCGACCTCATATCGTTAAACGTCCTTTGAATCGTTCCGAATCGTTAGCTTGTTTCTCTATACATATGATTGGATTTTCTTGCCGTGTGTGTTTTTTAATATTATTACATGTATTTATGTTAAGCTTATTTGTGTTTTTCATTGAGAATAATAATGTGTAGCAATTGTGTAACTGATTTTGTTCAGAGTAATTCTTCAATGAAGAGTTACCGACAAATTCCACTTCGTGTGTTGTTTGTTTACTTTCCAAATCTACAAAAGTGGTGTTCTTGCACAATTCTCACATATTTAAGAGGTGCTCGTTCTCATTTATGTCTAACGAATGATGTTTGTATAAGCAATGATTTATGGGGTGTTGCTGCAGTATTACGGTCAATGACTGTGCAGGTAATCATTAATCATCAAAATGGCGTCTCACAACAGCAAATATTACGTTGCCAAAATTAGAAAAAAAGAATCGAAAATACGTCAACAATTTCGTCCCTTTTTAACAAGCAAAAAGAAAAACAAATAACAACGTGTGAAGTAAGTATCACGGTGCCTATACCACGTGACTTTTTATCCCCCGCCATATGCGAAGGGATATTGTTTTGGCGTTGTCCGTCCGTCCATCTTTCCGTCCGGCCGGCACTTTTGTGTCCGGAGCCATATCTTGGAAGTGCTTTGTTGAATTTCATTGAAACTTGGTATGAGTATATATATATGGTTAAGGGGATGATGCATGCCAAATGGCATTGTACACCATCTATTAATAACGGAGTTATGGCCCTTTGTATCTTGAAAAAATGCTTTTTTGTGTCCGGAGCCATATCTTGGAAGTGCTTTGGCGGATTTCATTGAAACTTGTTATGAGTATATATATGGACAAGAGGATGATGCACGCCAAATGGTATTGTACGCAATTGGATAATAACGGAGTTATGGCCCTTTGTATCTTGAAAAAATGCTTTTTTGTGTGTCCGGATTCATATCTTGGAAGTGCTTTGACGGATTTCATTAAAACTTGGTAGGAGTATATATATGGATAAGAGGATGATGTACGTTGGCGTTGTAAATCCGTCCAGACAACTTTTTGTGTCCAGAAGTATATTGGCGGGGGATATAAATTCAACGAATTTGCTTGTTCGGATCTGTGTTGGGAGAATAAAGCACGACCCAATTAACATTTTTAAGGATCTCTTTTTAAATATAACACCATTTTTAATGGGATAAAGTGGAGAGCCCGCTCATTGGTAAGAGTTTTCTAAAGGTATCATGATATTTTAAACAAATAAATATTTTTTCAGTAAAGTGCAACAGCGCGTTTGAAAGGTTAGAAAAATGTCGGATCGGTGTGGGGACTTCATATTTCAAATGCGCGGTTGCACTTTATTGAAAAAATATTTATTTGTTTAAAAATATCATGATACCTATAGAAAACTCTGCTTATAATATTTCTCTTTTTATTTTTCAGAATATTCACTCTGATTTTCCTTAATCCAAAAGCCAAAGAGGCTGTACAATAAAAAAATCTCTGCATGGCAACCAATGATGCAACTCAAGAGAGCACTGTGGGTAGGCGGAAGTCATCCGCAGCCTGGGCCGCCATGAAGAAAGTGAAGACAGCTGCGTTTGACAAACCAGGGAGCGACACCGGTCCAGTGGAAACTGGTCTTCCTAGTCTTCATGTCATTGGTCAGTCTGAAAGTGGTTGCGTTGTTTTGGGAAGACTGGGATTAATGCATAAAAGTAAAATGTTGTCCTACATTATCATGTGCAATGCGCTCATGGTATAAATAAACCGCACACCCCTGTCATCCATTTTCAGGCTGTTGGCGGAAGAAAACGCCTGTTGAGAGTATAAAAACTAAATGCTTTTTGCATAGAACGTTGTGTGTTTTGAGGTCTGGCATTCCACTCCTTAAATGTTCAGTGCAGTTTTCAATCAATATTTCCTCTTTTCTCATTGGTTGGAGGTCTAATTTATGCGAAAACCCTTGTGTATACTAATATATTACTAGTTTTTTTTAACTTGTTTTTTTTTTGTTTTTAAAACTGGATCGACCGCCAAAATCACTTAACACTTTAAATATTTAATTTTTGCACTTGTTTAAGACTGTTAAAAAATCACAAGATTCTATAGAATGCATGATAACCTTTCGACAGAACTTAAATGTGTTATAACTGTGTGTAGTGTTAAGTTGATAAAAATTTGCACGATATGGATTCATTTTGTTTTATTGTAAGGTTTAAACCCTTTCACGGCGACATAGACCAGAGACGGGATTTTTTTTTTAAAACGTGCGCACGTATTACTTATTTGTTCACGTGCGCACGTACTAGTTAATACTATCCCTACACAAATGAGGTCTATATACATCGACCTCATATCGTTAAACGTCCTTTGAATCGTTCCGAATCGTTAGCTTGTTTCTCTATACATATGATTGGATTTTCTTGCCGTGTGTGTTTTTTAATATTATTACATGTATTTATGTTAAGCTTATTTGTGTTTTTCATTGAGAATAATAATGTGTAGCAATTGTGTAATTGATTTTGTTCAGAGTAATTCTGCAATGAAGAGTTACCGACAAATCCACTTCGTGTGCTATTTGTTTATTTTCCAAATCTACAAAAGTGGTGTTCTTGCACAATTCTCGCATATTTAAGAGGTGCTCGTTCTCATTTATCTCTAACGAATGATGTTTGTATAAGCAATGATTTAATGGGGTGTTGCTGCAGTTTTACGGATTTTTTCCATCAAATAGATTTTGTCCAAAATTAATATTTAAGATATATATACATATGCTATATGAAAAATGAAATAAAACCATATGGTCACCGGCCTTGTTTTGATTTTATTCACCATTATATAACATGAACTTTTGCAGTAAGACTTAAAAATCTCTAATTGCGTAAAAATAATTAATAACCTATGAAATTGGCAACATATAGATATTACATAAGCTAAGATACATCATACACTATTTAATTAAACCACACACTATCAATAAAATGGAGTACACAAGTAAGAAATTTATTGTTTATAATTTTTATCTACCCCAAAAACGTCATTTTTTTACTCTTGTAACCACATGAATATATTTGTTTTTCTGTCTAATAGAATTCCGCGAAACTGCTCAAATTTGTTCATTTACGTATTGCCATCATAAAACACACATAAATAAGGGGGTCACCGCACTTTTAATAAAGATTTTTCGTTTTAACAATCCCTACCGTATACGTCAAATTTAATAAAATACAGCAATTCGGCAAAACCCAAGTACCGGTACAAAGATTGTTAGAAATATGCATAAACATTAGAAATTGTTTACAATCCTAACGGGGATTACAACAGCTTACCAAAAGACATTAATAAAAAACAATATTTAATCACAAACTCGACCTTAATCATTAATAACTTACATGTACTTGTTCGCAGATTTCGGCATGTTTTGAAGTTTGTTTTTAAATGCTTTAAATTGATAAATGTAAACAACAGGACTAAAGAGCTCCAGTATAAAACAAGAATGAAATTAAAGATAGAAAGCAAAAGAAAAAAATAGTTAACCCCACCTGGGATCGAACCACTGACAATTGTATTATGAACAAACTCGGCATTGTGTACACACCACAGGTGGTTAGCGTGTGGCTCACTGGCTATGATATTAATTAGTGAAACATCATTTTGAATGATAAATTATCATGTTATAACGAAAAATCCACTTTTCTGAAAAAAAATTCACTATCAAATATATGTATAACAAGGTATCCAACTCGAAATCACCCGAAAACGGGGTGCATCGTTTTGAACAGCCATTACTTCATCAATTTTGCAGCGATTTTCAATATCTTGGTCTTATTCAACGCAGAAAAGAATTTTCTTTCTGGAAATGTATATGTCTTGCAATATTTTTACAAATACTGGGTCAACTTTTGATGAAACTGATAACAAAAATATTGAGTTGTGATATTAGCATCATTGGTGTTGCTATGAATATATTCTCGGTTAAATAAACTGTCGCAACTTCCCTTAACAAGAAAACTGAAATATACGTCGAAATCAATTTACTATCGAATCAAAGCGCTGAAGGCACTGAAGATGTTCGCTATTGCATAATTTAACACGCAATTCATTTTTCAAAATCAATCGCAGGTTTGAAATGAACATATGCCATTCAACTTTATAAAGTGTGTGTCATAGCGCACGGGTCGAGTTTTGTGTGCACTTTTTATCATCCTTATTATTTAATAGATATAACTAAGAAAAATAAAAACAACATGCTTTTTGGAAGTTCTGAAAGCATAGAAAGTATGATGAAAAAGGTATTGAGAACTTAATATAAAGAAAATTTGCAGTCACCATCATATTAAAGGAATATTTTTTCTAATATCAAATGACTATCTCACCAAGAATATAAATTCATAATGAAAGTTCCGTGTACAAAACTTTTGATTTTTGACACCATATACAAAATCAAAATATACAATAATCTTCGTATCTTGTATATGGAGGAATAAAAGTATATAAACATTGCTGTTTATGCTTTACTTGTTACCCGAGCAGTTCACACGGTGTCAACAACGCTAACATAAACATAAGTATAGAGCACTAATGCGCTTTTAGGCGTAACTGTTTCAGTTTTCATCTTAGTGACTTTTACATAACGCCAACAGACACGCATGAATATTTTCGAATATTTAATAAACTGATTCGAGATACAACCTCTGAATTTTTGCTACATCACTGCGTATGTGCTCAATTCAAAGGATGTAGCACTGTTCAGTGTAAGGAATTCCGGACTACTCTCTGTATGCTCAAACGACACAAATTGTGGCCCTGTTACAATTACGCGTTACAATCCATCTCGCAGAATTTCACTTTCGCCTCCAAGATGAGAAAACAATCATTAGCGAAATAGTATAATGTCACGATAAGAGAAAATCGTTTAATTATCATACCACAATGTTTGCCGTACTTGGTCATCACGTCTGGCAATCATTCCTTAATGTGTGGCTGCCATTTTTAACAAGATTGCTATTTTGAATTCAATTTTGTATCAAAAAGCATTGTTCTTAAATGTGGCGTTTTCGATTCGCAATGAGATTTGTAATGACCCTTGTCATGCGAAAATGGGTCTTATTCCATATGCGCCCATCATATAAATCGCCCACTCAGCTATCCCTCCTTCTGGTAAGGAGAAACATAACATATTGAGTGATTTTAAAGCGAACAGCATCGCCTATGGACTGACTGCGCAAAAGCACATGTTGGGTTTAACAAACGCTTGCCGAAACGCATAAGACCCATTTTCGCATGACGGCGCTATTGACGTGTGATTTAATTGTGTCGAAAGAAAACTGCGTTTAATTCAAATATAAGCATACGATATATTTCGATAGTGAAGAAAGATGCTCATAACAAGGCATATGAGGACACATATGAAGTGCTATCCCGTAGTATATTTTTTATTTACTCACACTAATGTGTGGTTTGACAATGCTAACACACATTTCATGCGGTAAATATGCAGCTTACAAGTGAAAAACACAACACAATAGTTTAACTTTTGTTTAATTGTATTTAATTATTTAGAAAAGTAAATTGCTAACTTAATTTCAAAGTCAGCGTATACGCCGACTACATTTTTAAAAGACATTTATTGTTATAAATATATTTAATATAATATATTTTGTTATTTTCGGTTTTAGCGATAATAAAGCATTTTCGAGGTTGCCTATAGTATGCCTGTAGTAATTGATGAACTCATATCCAACTGTCTATGTATTGAGAACTGTGAATATAAACAAGCTAAACCTTCTACTAACCTTCTACTATTGCGTTGCTAGCACCCGTAAATACAAAAGATCGCCGCTATCTGTTGAGAACCAAAGAACGTTTTCCAGAAATACCCGCTGTAGTAGCATGAACGAGGCTATGAAACAGGTCATTCGTATTATTATAAATTGTTTGTTATATTCGGGTTTAGCGATTATGAAACATTTTTTGTTTTTGTCTATCGCATCGCTGAAGTTATCGTTGAACTTATGTTCAACGTTTTATAAATTGAGAATATAAATAAGCTTCAACTTTTTCCGAATCTTTCAATTTACGACCTGTACTACGTCATTGAGTTGTATGTGAGAGCGTAACCTATTGCGTTCGCCCGTAAACTTTCCTTTGTTTATCGACAGGCGCATCTATTAATAGCCTCATATCATGAATGCCAAAACACCCGCGAAAAAAAAAACACGTGACCAAATAGGACGCTAAACGCAAATACCATGCGACTACGACTTTTATTATGTAAGAACGCTCCGCAATTCCTTTGAAGCCGGGGCCTTGTGATTGCTATTACGTAAAGAATTGACCTCTAACTGAAGTAAGCAAAGGAAACACAGCACCTAATTGACCCATTTCTTCTATGTGCGAAGGCAGATTGAATTTTACTAATGTATGGTTTGCCTATTATAGCACACATTATAATGCGGTAAATATGCGACGACTAACATGTAAAAAACACTATAATTAAACTTTTGTTTTGAATTAAGTTATTTAGAAACCCAAATTCCAAACCTTATTTTAAAACAGCAAGACTACATTTTTTAGAATATTCTTTTATATTTAAATGTTTTTTTTAACAAGTTCAGCGATAATGAAACATTTTTTATGTTGTCTATCGTATCCCTGTAATAATTGTTGAACTCGTGGTCAACGTATTATTAATTGAGACCTGTGAATATAAACAAGCGTAACCTTATACTAGTGCGTTATTCTCACCCGGACTCCCCTTTGTTTATCGCCAGCCTCAGATTTATGAATGAGATGAGCGAAAATACTGCGTCACGCAGACGCAGCAGAAAGTGGACTATTTTAATCATTCATAAACAATCTCCACCGCGACACGTACAATACGATCATTGTTTTTTTTATATTCTTTTCTATAAAACACCATTCGAAACTATTGCATTTAACACGATATTAATATAATGTTTCCATTTGTGAATAAACATAATTGGAGAACTCAAACCTTTTGCATAAATTATACAACTCTTTCTTGCGCGGATACGCGTAGTAAGCGGGAATTGGGCTAATCGTACCTAGGCCGTACCGACCTGAATTTTACACTAAGCACTTTAGACGGTCGCTAAAGCGACCATCTAAAAACAACATTAACCGTTTAGACGTAATAGATATCTTATTTTTTAGCGAATACGTGCGCACGAAGGTATATATATATATATATATGTGTGTGTGTGTGTGTGTATTTCTAATGAATACATGCGCACGTGAAACTAATATGTGCGCAAGTAAAAGCAACACGAGCGCACAAGAAAGCAATACGTGCGCATGTTATAGATAGATCAATGAAAAAGTAAATTGTGCGCAAGCAGAACGTTAAGCATGCGCTCATTAACATTAATACGTGCGCACGTAAACGTTTATGTGTGTGTACGTATATGTGAATACAAGCGCACGTGTTCACTGTTATGTGCGCACGAAAACAATTCGTGCACAAATATAAGAAATACGTCCGCACGTGCATTGGGCAAAAATATATGTTCCATGTTTCTTCTATGCAGCCGTACAATTTATTGTGACTCAACAAATTATAATAACGCATCACTAATCAAAAAAGCAAATATAAACATGAGTATTTTATTCTGTTTTCCATTTTGTATCCTTGTACTCTGACTTTTGCATAAAAATCAGTTACTGAAAGCGGGGTTACTGTGCTCAACATATATGAAAATGGGGGTTAATTTTTGAATGTTGCTGCATATATTGCGATTGCCTGTTGGTAGCATCCTGGTGCGCATGCTAGGTTAAATATGATGGTTCTTGAGTCCACTTTTCCATGAAAACTGCTTAGAAAGCCTTATAAATGGCTTAAAATGCACATACAATGAATCGGGTCAATCGTTTACAACTAGGCACTTTCTTATTAAGTCTTCAATATTGTTTTTAATATTGATAATGCATCAACAGGTTTTATAGCGATGTTAAGTGGATATCAGCAGATCATCCTGCGCGTACGAATAATTTGTTATAAGTATGATAAATGTACAATATAAAGACGTGAAACTCCAGCTGCTGGAGCAGTATTGCATTCTTATTATACACAATTAGTTGGTCCTTTATATACAGCAAGTCACCGATTGCCAGAACAGTACGAAACAGTACAATACGAAACAACATACACACGAAGAAGAATAAAGCTGAGGTCACCGCTTTGGAACGGTCAATGCAAAGCATTTGGGGTTTTAACCGGGTTTAGAGCGCTCAACCTCACACTTGGTCCAGCAATATTCATGATACATGGAAGTGTAAATAAAATTTAACCTCATAGCATTGCAACTCAAATTAAACAATAATAAAAGGGAATTAAAACGCATCCAATTTAATTAAAATTGAATAACTAAATGGTAGGAAGGATACCAGAGCAACAGAGTTACAACTTTTTGAGGACAAACCATACAAAAATACCGGAGAAAACATTCACAAATCATCCGTTAACCGTCATTATGAACAACAGTGACTTTTTCTCACTTACGCCACGCCAGTTGCTTGCTTACGCTCGACCCTCTGCAAACATCAACTTTGGTCTTAAAATATATTTTTATTAAATAAAAAATGCATCATTGTGAAAGATACAATTTCCCAGATACAAAACCAAGAATGAATAAATAAAAAAATATATAACAACATTTTGCCTTTGAATGACAAAATTAATTTAGTTTGCATTTAAACAGTACCTATCCAATATTGTTTTGTAATATCCTACCCTAAGGAGGGCGTCGATTGGGAATCTTGTGATCAAGGCCGGCTTAAGCTGTTTTGGGGCCCAAGGCTGCACATGTTTCGGGGGCCCCCTTCCTTCTGGTTACTGGTCCCCTTATGTATGTTGAACATTAACTACAACTGCAAAGATCAGATAACTTGTTTTTGTACACAGTTGACAGTTAAGTTATATATAGTATGTGTATCCGTACCGTAGTATCAGCCCTCTTAATGAAACCATTTAAGTATTTTAAGTGAAAAAATAATGAAAAATATGCATGTTCAATACGTCAATCTATAGTTTAATAAGTGTTCTCGGACATAACAACAAAAGCTGCATCAAAATCGGTAATGTTTGCCAAAATACTGGCGAGACTAAGCTCCATGTAGTAATCCATATCATGTACACAGTTTCTCGTGATATCAGCCCTTCTGATTGGTTGCTAAGGTTTGTTACTATGCGCATGTTATTTTTCTAGAAATAGTATATAAGGAAAAAACGAAACACTTGTTCATGTTTTTCTTAAATTATTTATACATGTTTTGTTTCACAAATAAGCGGCTTATACAACATTTGATAAACCAACTTATAAACCAAAAAAAAGAATCAATTATGTATTATCATAATATTGGCCTGGAATAAACATGACCTACTTTTAAATGAAAAACGGAATTCGTGAGAAAGTTCGTCGTAATAGACATTAATAAACAGCAATACATTTAAAGTTAAAATAATGGAAAAAAATCTTTTACTGTCAAGCACTTGTTGAACATGACAGCCGACTGTGACTGTTATTAACTGGAATTGTTAAGTATATTCGTGCAGCGATGGCAACGTTTGGAAAGTTTGTCTGTATAGTTGACCTCCGTCTCACTTCAGCAGTTCACTCATGTGAGTGATGGTTCTGTCTTGGTCCGCTACTAAAATGGCTTTGAATTGAACGAACTCGTCAACAAAATACGCCTCAATGTCATCTGAATAAGACTCCACTAGATGCGCTGTACATTTCCGTAGTTCATCAAAGGTGAGAGACTAAAACTTTTTCATGAAACCAAACAGTTTGTCAATACCAGAATATGCGCTCAACCGCTTGCGAATTTCAGCAGTGAGACATCAACTATGCTGTAGAATGTGTGGCGAAAAAAGCAATAGAAAAAGTCTGTATATTTAATCTGTTATTCGTGTCTGTGATCCGAGTTGTAGAATTTTCAGAAACAGTTAGATATCCTTGTGGCCCGTGTCAGTAATCCGATAATTCAGTGAAATATCCTACAGGTTAGTGTGGTAATCTGTTCGTAGACTTATAGGATAATGGTGGGTGACAAAAAATGGGCAGGTTATAAGCATACGGTAAATTGAGCTTAAAACCGTGATACGGTGTTAACAACATAAGGAAGCCAGTGATTGGCTCCGCTGCTATTGGATATACATCAGAGGCCTGATAACACAAGAAGCAATTTTGTGCTGCATATCTTATGAGGCACCACACTCGTGCATCCAGATAGCATAATAAATCAAAGCGAACTAAACGGTCCAGATGTTTTCATGACCATGGGCAAGTCTGATAGTAAATTTAGACACTAATTGTTCTGAATAGATATACAACACAGAAAGAAAATGTATATCATAGTAAATCAAAGTGAACTAAACGGTTACAATCGGATATACATCGGGAAACTAGTAAAATCACACAGAAAATGTATACTGCAATCCCGGTAGAGACGTTAAATGGCGCAATAAAACAAGATCAAACATTGGGAAACTGGTAGGCCAGTTTCTTGGGCTGGGGCCCAAGACTGCCGCCTTGTTAGCCTAGTGCTTAACCCGGCCCTGCTTGAGATGATTTTGGAGGGTCATAAATTTGTTTTATATATATATATATATATATATATATATATATATATATATATAATTTCATTGTATGTGGTCAGTTTGATGGTAATTATCATTACATAATTATACAAAATATCACGTTTTATGGTATATTTTGGTAGATTTTGCTATATTCCGGAGGATTATGGTAGATTCTGGTATTTTCTGGTCAATTCAGTAACCGGACATAAACGTGTCAAAATAACGTGTCACCAAAATAACGAATACGTCATGAGGAACTATAAATTTATAATTAAATTAAATAATAAAAGCTACACGATGTGTAGAAGTATGTAGATATTTGTGTTACCACATAATCATGTTCATATTTCTTTGGAAAAAAATCGTATTTTAATCTTAAGTTTAGAAACCTCGTCTGATTTGCAATGTGATTTCGCGTTGATTTTTTCAAGTACCTTTCTTTTGCCGTAATATCGTAGCAATGTCGGTTCGCATCCACTACTTTTACTGTTCATTTTGTGGTGGCGTAAATTTAAATAATTCATAATTATTATTATTTAAATGGTTTCGTAGATCACGTTGTCCATTTTAATTTTACAATCCTTAAGGAGTTGACCTAAAGGGGTTATGGAGGTTTCGGTAAATGACAAGTTCGGTAAATTGATTTATAGAGTAAAAGCCGTGGAGGTTTCGGTAAATTGATTTTATAGAGGAGGTATACCTACAACGAGGTGTTAATGACACCTATTAGCGGCTTACAATAACATTAGGGGCATTTATTTGCAAACTGTGGATTAATTTTGATGTACATTAATTGAGTTGTTTGGCACTAATTAAATTATCTGTTTAAATGTACGGACTTGATTTTATCAAATTAGAGATGTTAGCAAAGTGTTATTATTAATTATCCAGGCTTTCAACCTATTAATATTCTAATAGATGGAGGTAAATTATATATTAAGGTCATGATCGTTTTGTATTTTATATATGTTTTTAAACAATTAGTTGATAAAAACCTTAATTAAAGCGTATCAGTTAAAAAAATATAATAATGTGGCTCTTACAAGAGGTGGCCTCCACGTAGCAAGAGCTGGGCAACATATTCATTATGTTGGCAAACTACCTCATGTTTATATAATGGTTAAGTTTCGGTGGTTTAAAATACTAAGATCAAATATGTTTGTTTTGTATAAAAATAAATTTCTCGCTTCTTTTTCCTACAATCAGTTCTGCACATAAGGTATTATTCTTAAAATAATCTAGATATGTATGTTTAGATCGTGAACATGCTTTAACACTGGTGGCCGAGTTTTTACATACACGACCAGTAACTTTCAAAATGTGAAATAAACAAACGTTTTCCTTCTTTAATCATGTTTACCAAAAAATACTGGTGGTGACATCAAAGGATGTTTATTTGTGGTAAAAAAACATTATTATGTAATTGGGTAATTATAAAATTATCATGGTCATTGTCAAATAAGAAATCAAAGAGAGGATGAAGATAAGGTTTTCACGGGTTATCGAGTAATTATGGTAAGTGTTGTTGCTCAAATGTTAAAGTATGTATATATGCAGATGATTTCTTTTACTGTATCATACAATCATGGCTGAACATCCATGTATTTTCTGCAATATTGAGGTCACTTCTCGTGCGCACGCTATTGCATGTGGAAGATGGAGTCACCGTAGACACACCGGTAAGTCTTAGTAATTTCTTTGTGATAATAGAGATACATTAAAATTGTGTATTTGCATTTCTTTTGTGGTCGCCTGTAATGCCGTTATTTAAAACTGATTATAAGTAATGCCATTGATTATTTTAATTAACGTAAATAAACAGATAATGGCTGTAAATTTAAAATCATATTATGTTATAACTTTGCTTTATTTATGCTTGGTGAGGAGAGAAGATGCGCACGAGCAACGACTTGGAAGGTAACTATAATACAATTAGCATTATTAATTTATAAGTAAGAAACAAGTCACAGTTTCACATTGGATATTATTCGTATATTAATATTATACTTTCATAGTATACAATATCGGTAATAAGCATTTGTTTTATAATACTGTTATTAAAAACTGATAAAAAATGACATAATCATGTTATTAAGTACACACATATGTTTTTATTATAATTACAGGATGGCATAAACGCATCAAGGCACGAGCGTGTTCAGCCAACCTCGGTCTTTACAAGTTGGCCAACCTTCTCAGAGAGGAATCTGAGACAGTTGATCTACATATACGGCTGGTGAGCCAGCACCTTCTCCATGGTCTAGTGGTAACACACTGGCTTCACAATCCAGAGATCGCTGGTTCGATCCCCCGCTGCACCTAACCTACTAACTCGTCTTTCGCATGAGACGTTAAACCGAGGTGCAGTGTACTAGGTGCTATACACCGGGCACTAAAAGACCCAGGGTCACCTCTGGAACGGGGTGTCTCCTGTATCTTGCACTATCCCCCGTAACCAACTAACACGTCTTTCTGGGGGCGATGGCCATATGGGAGACAATCCCGGTGCACTCGATAAAAAACAAAAACAACAGCACCTTCTCACGAAGATCAGACGGAAGAAGTATGTTACGATACACGGCAGACAACATCAAGCATGGGATGACTACAAAGAGGAGAAGCTGACAACCACTGAACTTCTGAGGATCATCAGCCACATCAATGCCCTGGGACCATCCACAGCGGTCCACCACATGCTCGACGACGACGAGTCATGAACGATGAAAGACTGATATGGTTGAAATGTAACATTAAATTGAACAGTGTCGTACATGTATCTCATTTGTATTAGAAATGTAATTAAATTAAATCAGCATGCGGAAAATCTGAATGATAATAATGTGTCGTATTAATATTGTAGTGTGTCAAAAATGTATCTAATTAATATGTGATTACTCCCTCATATTCAAATATATATATTGTATCCAAGGTTTAGTTGTTGCTTATTTATAATATATGGTAAA
This sequence comes from Dreissena polymorpha, assembly GCF_020536995.1. Taxonomy (NCBI): domain Eukaryota; kingdom Metazoa; phylum Mollusca; class Bivalvia; order Myida; family Dreissenidae; genus Dreissena; species Dreissena polymorpha. The sequence goes on along the minus strand of NC_068355.1, from coordinate 139,792,168 downwards.
TAAAACGGATTACAAAGTAAATCAGTTATTATTTTTTTATTGAACCGATTTGTTTAGGCAAAAAATGATATCAGTTATTGTTCCAGCACAGTAGCCAGGTGCCTGTGTATTAATTTGATAAGATAATGATCATCACAGCAGCTTGCTATTACACAGTGTATTAATTCTGCTGGCTTTGTGTTAGATGTCATTTTTATCAGTTTTCAATTATGTGTATCTCTTCGCTTAACTCAACGTTCAATGGCACGCGCACTTAACATAATTATAAAACATAACGCGTATCATTATATTACTTTTTTTATTAATTACGTACACGTATTAAATTTTATATATTGTTTTTTCTTGTGTTTTTCTCAACCAGAAAGAAATAATAAAACATATAAATAAATATAAAATTCAACCTAAAATCATTTTTATTAAATCATATTTTACAAGAAACTTTTTAAAATAGCATTAAACTTAATTGAAGAGCTTACATTGATTCCGCCATAAATCATTATTTCTTATTACTATTATGTTACTATTATGTTATTTAAATAAAAGCACCAATTTAAAAAACAAACAACAGTATTGCGTTATTTAAATCGTAAAATTAACCTAAAATTTCCTAACAGAATTCGTTTTTCAGAGGTAGCTCATTCATTTCCCTTATTTCTTTACCTTAGGCATAGCATTAATTACTCAACTCAAAATTAATCCACAGTTTGCAAATAAATGCCCCTAATGTTATTGTAAGCCGCTAATAGGTGTCATTAACACCTCGTTGTAGGTATACCTCCTCTATAATATCAATTTACCGAACCCTCCACGGCTTTTACTCTATAAATCAATTTACCGAACTTGTCATTTACCGAAACCTCCAGCACCCGACCTAAAGGTCATCTTGAAGACAAGATTCATCTAAGTGAGAAAATATTCCCTAGTGGGCATTGGCGTGAGGAGTTTTGGTTGTAGATTGTAGGGTGTAGTGTTTTTGAAAATAAACATTTGGTAAATAATGTATATTAACAATTGGGCAATGAAAATTGCACAAATAACACCTCCATATGTTGGCTCAAATTTTACAATTTTGTGGGGTTGTGGTAAATACGCCCTGACTTGATTTATAAGTTGAAAACATTATTAAGTCCTTGACATGTACAAACCCAGACACAACTGCAGGCCATGAATTTTTATCCAGAGCCACTCGCCCTGCAGGGAAAGTAGGTCTTAAAATCCACTGGCCCTTCACTTTAATCTTCTCGCCCTGCATTAAAAAAAATATGTCTAGAAACCATCTTCATAATCATATATCAGATAAATGATTTACACAATCATACTCAACTTTATTGAGTAATTTCCTTTTTATGATTAAAATAATTCAATATTAACTGCAGTAGAAACAAACACAACACCACAACAACCAGTTTCTGAATAAGTTGTCAGCACCAGCTACAAAGTAACTCCTAATGACCCCTCGTGGCTGTGCCAGTTGAGATTCAATCCTCTCAGCGACCACCGTAGCCGGAGAGGCATGAGGGAGAAGGGCTAAACGTAGCTGGTGTTCTGCTTTACTTTCCTTCTGTCTTTTAACTATCAAGCTCTTCTTACTTTACTGTCCCTCACTCTTTATTCTTATTTCTTTTACCACCCGTCACGTAATAATCATGCGTGATTGCAGCATGGTACAATGTAGATGTAAATGTAGACCACTGTCTGCCACTGTTGTTTATTTTTTTGTCTAGTAGATAAGTAGTTACTAGGTTAAACAGCACTAATATTAATTTAAACATGAATAAACCAGGCCTTTTCCGCCCTATGCCACGGGTCCGAATATTGGCCCCATACCCAATGCAAATCTGGTTGTTTTTTCCCAATTAAAAAAAAATCCCAATTCCAACTTCCAACGATTGCAAAGTTGATTATTTTCTGCTGCTAAAAATGCGCCTAATAACGTTAGCTTAATCCGCAAACTAAACATTGGGGAAAACCCGCTTGTTTTGAGTTCAGCTTTGTAACAATCAATACTGCGCGCACTCGGTGACGGTCAGTGACTGTGCAGGTAATCATTAATCATCAAAATGGCGTCTCAAAACAGCAAATATAACGTTGCCAAAATAAGAAAAAAAGATTCGAAAATACGCCAACACTTTCATCCCTTTTCAACAAGCAAAAAGAAAAACAAATAACAACGAGTAAGTATCACGGTGCCTATACCACGTGACTTTTTATCCCCCGCAATAGGCGAAGGGATATTGTTTTGGCGTTGTCCGTCCGTCCATCTTTCCGTCTCCGGCCGGCTGGGGGCGGCACTTTTGTGTCCGGAGCCATATCTTGGAAGTGCTTTGGTGGATTTCATTGAAACTTGTTATGAGTATATATATGGACAAGAGGATGATGCACGCCAAATGGCATTGTACGCCATTGGATAATAACGGAGTTATAGCCCTTTGTATCTTGAAAAAATGCTTTTTTGTGTGTCCGAAGCCATATCTTGGAAGTGCTTTGACGGATTTCATTGAAACTTGGTAGGAGTATATATATGGATAAGAGGATGATGTACGTAGGCGTTGTTCATCCGTCCAGACAACTTTTTGTGTCCAGAAGTATATTGGCAGGGGGATATCAATTCAACGAATTTGCTTGTTCAGATCAGTCTTGGGAGAATAAAGCACGACCCAGTTAACATTTTTAAGGATCTCTTTTAAAATATATCACCATTTTTAATTGGATAAAATGGAGAGCCCGCTCATTGGTAAGATTTTTCTATAGGTATCATGATATTTTAAACAAATAAATATTTTTTCAGTAAAATGCAACCGCGCGTTTGAACGGTTAGAAAAATGTCGGATTGGTGTGGGGACTTCATATTTCAAATGCTCTGTTGCACTTTACTGAAAAAATATTTATTTGTTTAAAAATATCATGATACCTATAGAAAACTCTGCTTATAATATTTCTCTTTTCATTTTCCAGATTATTCACTCTGATTTTCCTTAATCCAAAAGCCAAAGAGGCTGTACAATAAAAAATCTCTGCATGGCAACCAATGATGCAACTCAAGAGAGCACTGTGGGTAGGCGGAAGTCATCCGCAGCCTGGGCCACTATGAAGAAAGTGAAGAGACAGCTGCGTTTGACAAACGAGGGAGCGACACCGGTCCAGTGGAAACTTGTCTTCCTAGTCTTCATGTCATTGGTCAGTCTTATAATGGTTGTGTTGGTTTGGGAAGACTTGGCTTAGTACAAAGTGTTATCCCAGATTACTGATGATAAGCCTGTGCATAGTGCATGGGCTAATCATTAACAACATTCTCTGCTTTTATGGATTTATTAAAAATGGAAGCATGATGTAAGCGAAAATCCAGTTAAGGCGAAAAGTGTTATCCCTGATTAGCCTGTTTGGGCTGCACAGGATAATCTGGGATGACATTTTACTTTCATGCATGAAGCCCAGTTTGTCCAGAATGCATCTCATGGCATAAATAAACCACAACCCCTGTCATCCATGTTCAGACTGTTGACAGAAGCAACGTCAGTTGGGAGTAGAAAAATTGAATGTTTTTTGCATAGAACGTTGTGTATTTTGAGGTCTGGCATTCCACTCCTTCAATGTTCAGTGCAGTTTTCAATATATTTACTCTTTTCTCGTGGGTTGGAGGTCTAATTTATGCGAAAACCCTTGTGTATACTTATATATTACTAGTTTGTTTATTTAAAACTTGTTTTTTGTTTTGAAAACTGGATCGACCGCCAAAATCACTTAACACTTTAAATATTTAAATTTTGCATTTGTTTAAGACTGTTAAAAAATCATAAAATTATAAAGAATGCATGATAACCTTTCGACAGAACTTAAATTTATCTTTTTTGTTTTCAGTTTTCAAGCTCGTTTAACGTCACATTCCTGTTTCCATTCCTACCAGAAATGATATTGGTAAGCATCTCGGTAATGTGCTTTGGGCTCTGGTAAAACTGGGCTTAATGAATTTGCTTTAAGTGTCATTCCAGATCTAACAGGCTAATGAGGGACGACACTTTGCTTTCGTGGAATTTTTCATTTAAAAGAAGTCTTTTCTTTGCAAAAATTCAAGTTTATGAGGAGAATGTCCTCCCTGATAAGCCTGTGCAGACTGCACATGCATTAAGACCAGTTTTCCAAGAGCGCAGCTCATAATTTTTTATTTTTACATAAAACAACCACTGAAGAAGTTAAAATAAACAGTTATTTATATTTTTTTATCCCAAAGAGAAAATGATTTTTATGCCCCCGAATCGAAAGATCGGGGGTATGTTGTTGGTCTGTCTGTCTGTCTGTCATTCATTGTGTGTGTCCCAAAACTTAAACCTTGGTTAAAGTTTTGCGATAACTTATGAAATATTGAACATAGCAACTTAATATTTGCCATGCATTTATATCTCATGGAGCTGCACATTTTTAGTGGTGAAAGGTCAAGGTTATTGTTCAAGGTCAAAGGTAAAAAAATTATAATCAAAGAGGCGCAATAGAGGCCATTGTGTTTCTGACAAACACACTCTTGTTGAAATGCAAATATTTTGGGTATTAGATCCAACTGCCAAAAAAAAAATATATACATTACATTTGAGCTATATCAACAATTTAAATTTCTAATGCTGCTTGTTCAGTGAGTCATTTGGTTTTATTAATGTGTGTATACATTAACCCTTTACCACTTAGATGCGTATTTTGACACACGTGTTGTCCCTCAGAAAGTTAAACATATAGAGGATATTTGTTCATGTCAGTGTAAGATCGATTGTTATTTCACGAGTGATCATAGAAATTATATTTTCACGAGTGGCGCAGCCACGAGCGAAAAAATATTATTTTTCTATGATTACGAGTAAAATAATTAACGATCTTACACTGACATGAACAAATTTTCTGTTTCTTTTATGCCCCCTTTTCAAGAAAATAATTAACAGCTGTTTCCCTTTCTCTGAAAAGTTACCCTTTCTCGGAGTTTCTCCCGTGGCGCGCCTAAATACATTTCAAAGCACAAAATGAGGTCATTAGTATGACGAAATGACGTCATTATACCAGGGAATTTCCAGTAAATTATATTTTACAATATAAATAAACGGTGAATTTAAGCATAAAATAAAAAGAAAATGTGTTGGATTCAGTGGTATGTCGATTTTAATTCACTCGTAAGCATAGAAAATATATATAAAATTATTTATGATAATATAAAAATAGAAAAGGAGTTCAGAAAATTTGTTCTTTTCATCGGTGAAAATAACAATTTGTTATTTACACTGCTGTTATTTCACTGCAGAAATGTCATATTTTATCATTAGGTATAAAAGAAATACTTTTCTTACTAGATTCAAGTTTTAAAGCCCTCATTTCCTACCCTAAGATGCTGATGAGCAGCAAACAGGATTAAACCTGAACAGACTGTGAGTTACTCGCAGGCTGTTCTGGTTTTATGCTGTTTGCCAAGGCCATTTCCCTTTTGCATCTTAGTGGGAAAGGGTTAAACATGGATCCTCCTGGACAGCTAACAGCTCAGGTTTAGTTGCAGCGATCTAAACTCGCTAACAATGGGTTATTATTACAAACACAAACATTTACCCAGTCCTTTTCCTGGCGTATCTACGTGTCTATTAAATGGACACATTCCCAAACAGAATTTTAAAATAAATCCCTATTTGAAAAAATCCAATTACTCACCCCCCCCCCCCCCCATTTTTTTTTCTAAGGTGTGTCTAATGTTTATTATATCTTAATTTTAGTACAATCACATCTAACAAATTATACCTATAATTTACATTATTTTGTTTTTCTAATTTGAATTATTATGTTAGAGTTATATTAAATTAGTTTTTGTCAAATCAGTAGACTTTTCGTGCCAAAAAAATCCCAATCCCAAAATTGCATTTTTTTCCAAAACGGCCAGGAAAAGGCCTGTTACACATCAATTATTTCTTAAAATGAAAGTGATTAATTGTGTCCGATTTAGACCTTTGGAACAATTATAATGCAGATGTGTGGAGAAGCAGGCTGAACTAGGATGTCTCTTCCCACTTACAGTTAATTAACTGCCTAGAAACAACAAAAAATGCAATAAGTGCACAGGACAACAATTTCTTCCAGTTTTCCCTTCAGTCATTTTCTGCAAGCAATATCTGAGCTGGGTCCTAGGAAAACTGGGCTTAATGCATGTGCGTTTAGTGTTGTCCTAGATAAGCCTGTGCAAACTATACGTGAACATTTTCAGTTTACACTGAATTTTTGTAAAGAAGAAACCCCTTTTAAACGAAAAAAAATCCATAAATTGCAGCGGAGTTCTTGATTAGTCTGTGCAGACTGTTCAGGCTTATCAGGGATGGCACTATGTGCATGCATTAAACCCACTATGTGCATGCATTAAACCCACTATGTGCATGCATTAAGCCCACTATGTGCATGCATTAAGCCCACTATGTGCATGCATTAAGCCCACTATGTGCATGCATTAAGCCCACTATGTGCATGCATTAAGCCCACTATGTGCATGCATAAAGCCCACTATGTGCATGCATTAAGCCCACTATGTGCATGCATTAAGCCCACTATGTGCATGCATTAAGCCCACTATGTGCATGCATTAAGCCCACTATGTGCATGCATTAAGCCCGCTATGTGCATGCATTAAGCCCACTATGTGCATGCATAAAGCCCACTATGTGCATGCATTAAGCCCACTATGTGCATGCATTAAGCCCACTATGTGCATGCATTAAGCCCACTATGTGCATGCATTAAACCCACTATGTGCATGCATTAAACCCACTATGTGCATGCATTAAGCCCACTATGTGCATGCATTAAGCCCACTATGTGCATGCATTAAGCCCACTATGTGCATGCATTAAGCCCACTATGTGCATGCATTAAGCCCACTATGTGCATGCAATGATGCATAAAGCCCACTATGTGCATGCATTAAGCCCACTATGTGCATGCATTAAGCCCACTATGTGCATGCATTAAGCCCACTATGTGCATGCATTAAACCCACTATGTGCATGCATTAAGCCCACTATGTGCATGCATTAAACCCACTATGTGCATGCATTAAACCCACTATGTGCATGCATTAAGCCCACCATGTGCATGCATTAAGCCCACCATGTGCATGCATTAAGCCCACCATGTGCATGCATTAAACCCACCATGTGCATGCATTAAACCCACTATGTGCATGCATTAAGCCCACTATGTGCATGCATTAAGCCCACTATGTGCATGCATTAAGCCCACTATGTGCATGAATTAAGCCCACTATGTGCATGCATTAAGCCCTCTATGTGCATGAATTAAGCCCACTATGTGCATGCATTAAGCCCACTATGTGCATGCATTAAGCCCACTATGTGCATGCATTAAGCCCAGTTTTCCCGTGTTATATCTCTACAGATGTTTGGCTATAAGGAGGAGGAGAAAGGATACTATGCTGGCTTCGTGGCCTCCGCGCTGTTTGTGGGGAGATTCTTTGGAAGGTAAACATCCAGAATGTTAACATCTGCTCACCATTCTTTGAGAAAACTGGGCTAAATGCATGTGCGTAATGTCACGTCCAAAATTAGCATGTGCAGTCTGCACAGGCTAATCAGGGACAGTACTTTCCGCCTACATAGGGTTTTCATTTAGCAGAAACCTCCTTCAAATGAAAAAATCTGCAAATGCGGAAAGTGTTGTCCCTGAATAGCCTGTGCAGACTGCCAAGGCTAATCTGGGATGACACTTTTTGCACATGCATTGCAAGAAAACATGTAACATTTTATAAAGGACAATTTACCTGACGCTTTTATGTACTTCATCTGATTAGTTCAAGCCTATTTATTTTTTAAGCCCTTTCATTTGAAGCCTTACTCTTTTTGAAAGGCTTTTGAGTCCATTTGTTGGTTACAATCAATAATATGTGTCTTCCGGGGGATGTTAGGAACGCTCCCATAGTGGGGAGGGTTTTTTTTTACTAAGAAAGTGACGACGATAGTCTGCGTCTTCCCCTTCCAGAATTTTTTCCCCTCAAAATACAATTTCCCCACCAAGAGTATCATTTTTCACCATTTATTTAAGCTTTAAATCGAATGTTGTTCATTTTGATTGCTTAATTATCCATCGTAACACTAGCTTATTGTTTCAATTATATTGTTCGCAATTTGAACAATAAACGAAAACCGGTCTGCACCAGAACATGAGTCATCGCTTGACCTTGCTGTAATTGAAGCGCACGTGGTAGCTCACACATTGAGTTTGCTCACACATAGTCTAATGGGTCATTCATGCGCAGACACTGTTTACATGGAATACACAGTTTATATTGTCGTCTGCCAACAATATAGCGACCAATGGCAATCGTCGTTTTTAAAGATAAACAAATGAAAAAGAAGCGTAACAATAATTAAATAATTTCTAAGCTGATCACTTATACACCTTTCTACCCACTTTTGATCTGAATTAAAGGAGGATAATTAAATAATAAGTTCTATGTCGATGATGTAACACCTTTCTCAGTTTTTGCCGATTATCGTTTGAAATTAAAAGGTGATAATTACCGTAAATCTACGAATATAATACGCACTTTTTTACCTCCCGATTTTTTCTTCAAGTAGGGGGTGCGTATAATATACGAGTTTAGAGCAGAACAAAATTTTTCCTGTGCAAATTTTCAACTTAATCGCTGTTATTCGCTTCGCGGCAGCCATTTTGAACTACACCATTACATCAAAGGGGTGCAACAGGGCTCGCGCTGTCGTTCGCCATTTGAGTCATTTGCGAAAATATTGAGAATTTGGCTCAATAAAAATCTTATTTGTTTAAATGCGAAAATCTAGTAAAATTTCATTGAAAACATCCGCCATTTATATCGGATTGGTTTTCTATATTTGTCTCTTTGTTTTAAAGAAAGTGTTCGCAATTCGAACAGTAAACGAAACCCGGTCTGTACCCGATTATGAGACATCGCTTGACCTTATTGTTATTGAAGTGCGCATGGTAGCTGGCCAATCAACATTGAGCTCGCTTACACATGAAATGACGTTGTCGAATGAAACGTGAGAACGGGAGGAGCTATCGGATAATATTGGGTCATCCATGCGCAGACACTGTATACTTTGAATGCACAGTTAATATTGTCGTCTGCTTACAAAATAGCGACTGGACGCTAAGTCGTTTAAAGAGATTAGCAAATGAAAAAAAGACAAGCAAATTGGTTGAATTGATATCCCCCGCCCATATGCTTCTTGACACAAAAGGGTTATAATTGACACTGAAAAAAGCATTTTTTCAACATACAAAGGGCAATAACTCTGTAATTAACAGATGGTGTACAATGTCATTTGGCATGCATCATCCTCTTATCCATATATATACTCATACCAAGTTTCAATGAAATCCACCAAAGCACTTCCAAGATATAGCTCCGGACACAAAAGTGCCTATAGTAAAAAGCATTTTTTCAAGATACAAAGGGCCATAACTCTGTTTTTAACAGATGGTATACAATGCCATTTGGCGTGCATCATCCTCTTATGCATATATATACTCATACCAAGTTTCAATGAAATCCACCAAAGCACTTCTAAGATATGGCTCCGGACGCAAAAGTGCCTATAGTAAAAAGCATTTTTTCAAGATACAAAGGGCCATAACTCTGTAATTAACAGATGGTTTACAATGCCATTTGGCGTGCATCATCCTCTTATGCATATTTATACTCGTACCAAGTTTCAATGAAATCCGCCAAAGAACGTCCAAGATATGGCTCCGGACACAAAAGTGCCTATAGTAAAAAGCATTTTTTCAAGATACAAAGGGCCATAACTCTGTTTTTAACAAATGGTTTACAATGCCATTTGGCGTGCATCATCCTCTTATGCATATATATACTCATACGAAGTTTCAATGAAATCCGCCAAAGCGGATATGGCTCCGGACACAAATGTGCCGGACGGAGGGACGGACAGCCGGACGGACGGACAACGCCAAAACAATATCCCTCTGCCACTGGCGGGGGATAACAACTGACAATACCCGGAAATAAATATTTCTTAGCTGACCACTATTTATCTTTCTACCGCATATTTACCATATCTGAAGTAAAGGATGGTAATTAAATAATTAGTTTTATGATGCTAATAGAGTCTATTACACCTGTCTGCCGATTGCCGCATTAAATTGAAAGGTGATAATTAATTTATTTGTTTTTTACTCCCAAACTAGCCTTAATGACAGCAGCGTATTTCAATTAACTAGATCATGAAAAACACGAGCGGTTTTATTGTATTTTAAGTTATATTAAAGTATCGAGTTTGTAACTCGAAAAAAGAAAAAGTAATTCATCTAGACAACTATAAAAACGGAAGTAACCATTTTGTCTTTTTATTACTTTATTATTATTATAATTATTATCGTCCCGAATATTGTCAAATTGAATTAAATGTGAAAACAAAAAACAGCGTCTCTGCTTCTTTCTTTTGTAATTATGACTGCTTTACCCGGATGTCAGCAAGGGGCCCATGTGTATCGGTAACAATCAATGGTAATATAAACAATAGACAGAGATGTTTATTATGCAACTGTCATAACAACAGCACTATAACACATCCCGATCAATATACCAGGGTAACAGATAGTTGACAACACCAAATTGATTTGCTATTTTCACAGCACAAAAATATATTGACACATTTTTTTGGAAATGGCCGATTTCGGACACTGATTTTTTAGTGCAAATTTACTCGGATTTTCAATTTTTAACGATAAATTTTGACCAAACTCGGGGGTGCGTATTATGCACGAGGGCGTATTATATTCGTGGATTTACGGTAAGTTGTTTTTTACCCACAAATTATGCTATTGTAAAGCAATATGTCAATAAAATTGTATATTAATTACATATTTGCTAGGTAACTGGTTTTCATTGTCTGCAGTCAAACGATATGCACATTTTATTTCATTTCCAAACGCACACAATTTTTCGGACGTTCATTTCCGGATAAATTATTTTTCGTGAAATATATTTTATTTTCAAAGTTCTTTATAGAAGAAATAGAATGATGAATACACATGCGGTGATACAGACGGTGTGGTTTATACTATTTTGAATTGTATTCACCTGAAATTGCACTTGGAAATACTATAAAAAAGAACAATTAGTAAGGGCTCTGGGTGGGGTGGGGGGCTTTGCCCTTTATTTCTTATGTGTTCCTACGGCTGGATTCCAAGACCCCTGGCCTTATTTTCAGGATTTAAAATTTGAGACAATCGACACAACTGTTAAATGAACACGTATAAAATAACTTATGTTTGCACTTTGACAAGTACCATAATCATTATTTCTATGCTGAAAACTGTATGTTATATTATGATATGTGATATGCCTTTGTTGTCATTAAAAGAAATATAAACCAGTTGATAGTATTTATATAATATAGACATTGATTAAAACAGTTTTTATTTTTTCCCCAAAAATGTCTCTTTCGCACTCTATTTTCCCTTTTCACCCAGTGTCCAGCGTCTTCCCCTTTTTCTAAAAAAAAATCCCTGGACTTATGGTTTGCGCTCTGTGAGTCTGTCAGTCTGTCACAATTTTCTGGATCCTGCGATAACTTTAAAAGTTCTTCATATTTTTTCATGAAACTTAAAACATGGACAAATGGCAGTATGGAGAGGTAGGGGACTTTAATTGCTTGGCAATATTCTTGTGAAAAGGGGTTGTAATGCATGTTTCTAAAATGTTGTCCCTGATAAGCCTGTGCCGACTGCATATATTTAATGTGATTAATTGTTTGAATTACTTAACAAAGGACATAACTCTCTTTTCTTAAAAAACATTTTGTCGACTATCAAGTGTAAATATTGGGCTCGTTAAATTTTTCTCATTGCCTGAGCACATTTTCAGGGGGAATCCCATCAGTTTTTCCGATATTTGAGCCTCATTCTTGGAAAACTGGGCCTAATTCAATCTGCACTGGCTAATTTAATAGGACACTTTCTGCCTAAACTTATAGCAGAGACTTTATTTTTTTTTAAAGCGGATTGTCCTTCTTCATTAGGCTGTGGGGACCGCACAGGCTAATTTGGGATGACACTTAAGGCACATGCATGAAGGACAGTTTTCCCCCAAAACTTAGCTCATTTAACCTTGCAGTATGTTCGCTTTTTCTGGGGCAGGCATTGAGACACTGGGCCACAAGCCTTTCATGCTGCTTACCATTCTTTTGGGAAATGAAAAATTACACAAAAGTGGAAATTGTTGTCCCTGATTAATCTGGGATGACACTTTTCGCCCATGCATTAAGTCCAGACCACTTATTTAATCTTGCAGCTATTTCTGGGGCTGGCTGTCAGACCGAGTGGGCCGCAAGCCGGTCATGCTGCTCACCATTCTCCTCAACGGTTTGTCATCACTGGCGTTTGGTTTCACCACCAGCATCACCTTCGCCATCATAACACGACTCTTCTCTGGACTTGTTAATGGTATGAATATTTCCAGCTTTTACTTGTTAATGGTATTAGTACTACCAATTTGTACTTGTTAATGGTATGAATACTACAAATGTTTACTTGTTAATGGTATGAATGCTACCAGTTTTTACTTGTAATGCTATGAATACTTCCAGTTTTTACATGTTAATGCTATGAATACTACCAGTTTTTAACCAGGTTTTCCGAAGGAAAAAACTGGTTATTAGATTGGCGAATGCGGGCGGGCTGGCTGGCAGGCTGGCTGGCGGGCTGGCGGAACAAGCTTGTCAGGGCCATAACTATGTCGTTCATTGTCAGATTTTAAAATCATTTGGCACATTTGTTCACCATCATTGGACGGTGTGTCGCGCGAAATAATTACGTCGATATATCCAAGGTCAAGGTCACACTTTGAGTTCAAAGGTCAAAAATGGCCATAAATTAGCTTGTCCTGGCCATAACTATGTCATTCATTGTGAGATTTTAAAATCATTTGGCACATTTGTTCACCATCATGGGACGGTGTGTCGCACGAAAGAATCACGTCAATATCTCCAATGTCAAGGTCGCCACGACTAAAAATAGATTTAAAAAAAAAAAAAAAACTTACAAAGGGGGTTAATTTTTTTTTTTCATTTCAAAAGTTCAGTTTGAGTTTTCTCCCTTTATCAGATTTTTTTTTCACAATGAAAACCTGGTTTTGTGACAATTTTGTCCCTTGTTACTTGTTAATGTTATGAATATTCCCAGTTTTCATTTGTTAATGATATGAACTTTTCAAAGTTGCTACTTGTTGATGGTATGAATATATTCAGTTTTTTCTTGTTATGCCCCCTTTCGAAGGATAGGGGGTATATAGTTTTCACACTGTCCGTCTGTAAGTCTGTCAGTCTGTCACACTTTTCGTGTCCGCTCTCTATTTCAAATACTTTAAATCCCATCTTTACCAAACTTGGTCAGAAGTTGTATCTAGACAATATCTAGGTCAAGTTCGAATATGGGTCATGCCGGGTCAAAATCTAGGTCACGGGGTCACTTAGTGCATTTCAAGGATTTAGCAAGGTAAAATGCTCATAACTTCTATCAAAGCGTTTATAAGGGGCATGTGTCATCTTATGGTGACAGCTCTTGTTTACTTGTTAATGGTATGAATATATCCAGTTTTTACTTGTTTATGGTATGAATACTTTCATGTTTTTACTTGTTAGTGGTATAAACCTTTCAAATTTACTTGTTAAGTGCATAAACCTTATCTTACTTTTTTTAATGTATTAACACTTCCAGTTTTCTAGCTCACAACTTGCTAATGACGAGCTTTTGCGATCACCCTTGTCATTTGTACATTGTTGGTGGTCTGTCATCAAGCCACCTTTGGAGATCACCCTTGTCATTTGTACATTGTTGGTGGTCTGTCATCAAGCCACCTTTGGAGATCACCCTTGTCATTTGTACATTGTTGGTGGTCTGTCATCAAGCCACCTTTGGAGATCACCCTTGTCATTTGTACATTGTTGGTGGTCTGTCATCAAGCCACCTTTGAAGGTCACCTTTGTCATTTGTACATTGTTGGTGGTCTGTCATCAAGCCACCTTTGGAGATCACCCTTGTCATTTGTACATTGTTGGTGGTCTGTCATCAAGCCACCTTTGGAGATCACCCTTGTCACTTGTACATTGTTGGTGGTCTGTCATCAAGCCACCTTTGAAGGTCACCTTTGTCATTTGTACATTGTTGGTGGTCTGTCATCAAGCCACCTTTGGAGGTCACACTTATTGCCCAATCTTCATCAAAGTCAGAACATTTTTCCCAATCAAATTTTGGTCAAGTTCAAAACTTGGTCATGTGGGTTTTAAAGTAGATCAGTATGTGGAATAAAATAAAACACTTGTAAACATTTTAGAAGTCATATTATTTCCCCAATCAACATAAAACTTGCTAAGAATTGTTTTTTAAAATAATATCGCACTTAGTTGTAAAATGGTTCCAATAAGTTGAAATTATGGCGGCAAGGGTGTTTGTGCAGTTTCCTGTTATGACCATTTTGAAACCTTTGGAACTGTCTAGAAGTCTTCATTAAACTTGCTTTCTTATAATATGTCAACCAAGTTCTCAAATAGTTGTGGTCTGTAGAACATAGATGCAAGGGGTGGGGGCGTTTTCATTATATGGCTTAAGTGAAACATTGTGAATACATTTTTTACCAAATAATCAATTTAAAACGTTTAATTACGAGCTTCCACAAAGGCAAAAAGACATGAGCATGGCCCTTTAAACCAATATGTTTAAACCATTATTATTCAGATCGACAACTTTATTTTACATATGAGCCTCTCTTGAAAAAAACGGGGCTTAATGCATTTGTGTCGTCCGAAATTATCTGGCTTTTCATCGACAACACTTTACGCTTTTTGTTTTTCGTTTAAAGGAAGTCTCTTCTTAACAAAAATCCAGACTAGATGGAAAGTGTCATCTCTGATTAGCCTGTGCATACTGCACAGGCTAATCTGGGAAGACTCTCCATACTTATATTTTACCTCATCTTCCCAGAGCAAGGTGCATTTTTAATCTTCAGGAACTGTGGGTACATCAAAAACCATTCTGTATGAGATCTCAGACAACACAAACCAGGCGGTGGGAATGTCCATCATATCAGTAGCCTGGGGAATGGGAATGATGGTGGGACCAGCAGTGGGAGGTAAGTCAGTGGGATCGGAATGTCCATCATATCAGTAGCCCGGGGAATGGGAATGATGGTGGGATCAGCAGTGGGAGGTAAGTCAGTGGGATGGGAATGTCCATCATATCAGTAGCCCAGGGAATGGGAATGATGGTAGGACCAGCAGTGGGAGGTAAGTCAGTGGGATGGGAATGTCCATCATATAAGTAGCCCGGGGAATGGGAATGATGGTTGGACCAGCAGTGGGAGGTAAGTCAGTGGGATGGGAATGTCCATCATATCAGTAGTCCGGGGAATGGGAATGATGGTGGGACCAGCAGTGGGAGGTAAGTCAGTGGGATGGGAATGTCCATCATATCAGAAGCTCGGGGAATGGGAATGATGGTAGGACCAGCAGTGGGAGGTAATTCAGTGTGATGGGAATGTCCATCATATCAGTAGCCCGGGGAATGGGAATGATGGTGGGACCAGCAGTGGGAGGTAAATCAGTGGGATGGGAATGTCCATCATATCAGTAGCCTGGGGAATGGGAATGATGGTGGGACCAGCAGTGGGAGGTAAGTCAGTGGGATGGGAATGTCCATCATATCAGTAGCCCGGGGAATGGGAATACTTTGAACATGACAAAATATCCAAATGAGCTAGACTTAATGCATGTGCAATAAAGTCTCATCCCAGATTAGCACTTGCAGTCCAGACAGGCTTATCAGGGATCATGCCATTTGTATGGAATTGTTTTTGTTTAAAGGAGGTCTCTTCTAAACAAGAATCCACTTTAGGCAAAATACGCTGTCCCTGATTATCCTGTGTGGACTGCATGTGCAAATATGGGACGCCACTTTACGCACATGCATTAAGCCAAGTTTTCAAGAACGAGGCTCAACTATCCCAATTAACAAAAAACACAACCCTCCACAGGTTACCTGGCCAACCCCTGCAAGCGCTACCCAGAAATGTTCCCCTCCGAAGGATTCTTCTTCAAGTTCCCCTACTTCCTGCCAGGTTTCATCGCTTTCTGCCTTTGCTTCCTACCATTTGTCTTGGACATCTTCTTCCTGCCAGAGACGCTAAACATGAAGTGAGTTGCATTTGAATAGGATTTATTACCCCTTGTAGAGCCTGCACAGGCTAATCAGGGACTATACTTTAAGCTGTTATGGTATTTTTATGCCCCCAGTAGGGTGGCATATAGCAGTTGAACTGTCCGTCAGTGTGTCAGTCCGTCCGTCCGAAAAAAACTTTAACATTGGCCATAACTTTTTCACTATTGAAGATAGCAACTTAATATTAGGTGTGCATGTGTATCTCATGGAGCTGCACATTTTGAATGGTGAAAGGTCAAGGTCATCCTTCAAGGTCAAATGTCAAATTTATGGCGTCTGTCCGTCCGAAAACTTTAACATTGGCCATAACTTTTTAAATATTGAAGATAGCAACTTGATAGTTGGCATGCATGTGTATCTCATGAAGCTGCACATTTTGAGTGATGGAAGTTCAAGGTCAAGGACATCCTTCAAGGTCAAAGTCATCCTTCAAGGTCAAAGGTAAAAAAAAAATAAAAATGTCAAAGCGGCGTTATCATGAAGCTGCACATTTTGAGTGGTGGAAGTTCTAGGTCAAGGTCATCCTTCAAGGTCAATTTCTTCCTTCAAGGTCAAAGGTAAATAAAAATAATTTCAAAGTGGCGTTCTCATAAAGCTGCACATTTTTAGTGGTGGAAGGTCAAGGTCATCCTTCAAGGTCAAAGGTCAAAAAAAATAATAATAAAAATTTCAAAATAGGGGGCATTGTGTTTCTGACAAACACATCTCTTGTTAGTTTACAGGAAGTATGTTCTAAACAAATCCCAGTATTGATGGTAAGTGTCATCCCTGATTAACCTGGGCAGACTGCACAGGCTAACCTGGGACTACCATTTACACACGTCTTAAGCTTAGATTTGCCAGAGTGAGGCACATTCGTTATATATTATAATTCTGACCTTGTCTGTCCTTCCATCGGATGTATGTAGCGCTTATAACATTAAAATAATGGCTGCTTAAGTGATGAAACTTTCAAAACATATTTACCAGCATTTGATCTTGCACACTTGGTTTATTTTAGTTCATATTTTTTGGACATTTTGAGGAAGCAACGTGGAATGTGGGGTCATCAGTGTCCTTCAGACACAAATGAGCCTAGTTTTAGGAAAATGGTGCTCAATGCGTGGGTGTAAACTGTCATCCAAGATTAGCCTGTGCAGTCTGCACCTTGAGTGGATTTTTGTTTAGAAAAGACTTTCTTTTAAATTAAAAATTCTATTTAAGCCAAATTGCAAATAAAAATATCTTATATGAATAGCTTGAATTGACCTTGTAAGAAAGGTTTATATAGTTTAAGTTTACAACGAAATTTCTGTGAATAATTGTCTTCATAAATGAGCCACGTTCTGGGGAAACTGTTCTTAATGCATCGTGTGCTTAAAGTGCTGGTCCAGATTAGCCGGTGCAGTCCTCTCACAGACTCATCAAGTATAACACTTTTTTACGCTTTTAAGCTCACTTGAACACAATATACTCATGATGAGTTTTTGTGATGATTTTTTGTCCATCGTGAGTTTGTGAGTTAAGTTCCTTAGGGTCTAAGGTAAGGGTATTAGGCCCGTGGCTCTCTTGTAAGGAATTTTTTTGTTAAAAGGAAGTCTTCACTAACTGAAATCCAATTTGCAGACTTCACAGGCTAATCTGAGACAACACTTAACACACATGTGTTAGGTCTAGTTTTTCCAGAAAGAGACTCAATCTGTTAGCTGTAACTTCTCTTTACAGAGAGCCTGAGCTCTAAGTTCTATTTACAGAAAGACAGAGGTAGAAGTTATTGTAATAGAGGAACCAGGCAAGGCAAGCATTGAAGATGCCATTGTTGACGACAGAGAAAACTTCCAGGGTCCTGGTCACATGGTTGGCCCCTCTCCCGGGCTGACAGTCTCGGTGGAGGATCTTCACCTTGAAAGTGAAGGGGCCACGTTCCTGGCCGGTAAGTTTTGATGCCAGTCAACTGAGCCCCTGGGTGTTGATAAAAAGTACCCAGTCTGTTGATGTTTTCAAAATGAACCTGCAGAAATTGGTAATAAAATGTACTGACGAAGCTACAAAAACATAAGATCACTTGTTAAATCAATTGTGCTACATTCTGGGAAAATAAGACTTAATGCATTTGCATAAGGTGTTGTCCCAGATATGCCTGTGCAGACTGCACAGGGTAATCAGGTAACACACTCTCTGCTTTTATGGTATTTTTTGTTTGAAGAAGGTCTCCTCTTAAACAAAATCCAAGAACATGCTTATCTCTGAAGACATTTCTTGCTCATGCATTAAGCCCCGTTTTACCGGAGCGCGGATCTATTTATCAAGGGTTTCATCATTTGTGAATGTCAATGTGCATCTTGTGCCTCTTCTTCAGGTCACAAAAAAGAGCTGCAAGTATCCAGACATGGTATCACTGCAATCAACATAGATACCAATCACACCGATCGGTCGTATGATTCTGTCAAAAATGGAAAAGAAGGCCTCTCCAATGTAAACGAAAGTGATGTTTCTGTTAAAGAGAAACTTCCAGAGTCCGTAGATGTTAAAGATGAGGAAGTTACATTACTAAATGGTGATAAAACTGAGAAATCTCCAGAAAAGAAGAAGCCAAAAAATGTTCCGCGGTGTTGCTGGCAGTTTTTAAACTGGCCCACTGTAAGAATGATGAGGTACAGTCATGTTTTACTTTGGAAACATAGTGTTTTGACATTTGTAATTTGTTATTTGTCTTTATTTTTATTGTAAAAATTATCAATTGCCTATGATTGTAATTTTTAGCTCGGCTGTTTAAACACGATGTATTGTCATAGCCAGCTGGTTGTGTTGTGTCATCTGCCTTCCACGTTATGCTTAAACCTTAACATTTTGTTAACCTTTTGAACATTGGTTCTAAACTGAAAGTGCTTCCACCTACAACATTGAAACTTCATATTTAGCTGCACCTTGATGAGTTCTACACGCCACACCCATTTTTGGGTCACTAGGTCAAAGATCAAGGTCACTGTGACCTCTTAAAATAAAAAAAATTTAAAAATTCTGACAAGCTTTCATTAATTCAAAACTGTACCCGCAGCCAAGCGTTGGCACCTGTTATGCGGTGCTCTTGTTAAATATAAATAATATTTACAGAGTTATTGTCATTTGTCTATATAAGCAAATAAGATTGTTCCATTGACTGATTTAGGAGATTCAACGGCCTTTGGTTAGTACAAGGTCTTCATTGCTTGACAGAAATTGTAGGTAAAAAATGCATATACTGAATATGCAGGGATAGTTATTTTTCCAACAAGAAATGCAATGTTATAAACCAAATGGGCTGCGTTCTGGGAAATTGGGGCTTAATGCATACACATAAAGTGTCATCCAAGATTTTTCCCCTTTTATGAATTTTTTTTACTTTTCTTCTAAACAAAAATTCAGTCATGAAGGAAAGTATTGTCCCTTATTAGACTGCACATGCTAATACGTGACAACACTTTGTGCACATCCATTCAGGTCCATCTCCCAGAGTGAGGCTCAAATAGTGAGTTCTCATTCGCCTGTTTCAGAGAACATGATGTGGTGCTGGCAGTGGGTCTTTACAGTCTGTTTTCCATCAGTGTTATCGGGGTAGAGGAGATATTCACTGTGTGGGCGGCAACAGAGACTTTTTATGGTATGTTGGTTGAGGACGGCTATGTTTATATTCAGAGGCGGTTTTTAATCAGGTTTTCCAAAGGAAAAAACTGGTTATTAGATTGGCAAATGTCGGCGGGAGGGCAGGCGGAATAAGCTTGTTCACCATCATTGGACGGTGTGTCGCGCGAAAGAATTGTGTCGATATCTCCAAGGTCAAGGTCACACTTTGAGTTCAAAGGTCAAAAATGGCCATAAATGAGCTTGTCTGGGCCATAATTATGTCGTTCATTGTGAGATTTTAATATCATTTGGCACATTTGTTCACCATCATTGGACGGTGTGTCGAGCGAAAGAATTACGTCAATATCTCCAAGATCAAGCTCGCAACGACTAATAATATATTGATTTTGAAACAAGGGGGTAACTATGCACAATCAGTTACAATGCACATTTTGAGTTTTCTCCCTTAATCAGACTTTTTTCTAATTGAAATCAAGGTCGCCACGAGTAAAAATAGATTGAATTTGAAACAAGGGGGGGTAATAATGCACATTTTGAATTGTCTCCCTTTATCAGACTTTTTAAAATTGAAAACCTGGTTTCAATTACAATTGCGTCCCTTGTTATGTTGTGTACCTCTGTATTTAAATCAGAAGGCCTCTCATTAAGACCCTTGGTCTGCTAAATCACATTGTTAATTTGACCAAAATATGAGTTTTGCTGTGCAAAAATAGGGTTTAATGCATGATCATACAGTGTCGTCCTGGGTAAGTCTGATTATTATACACAGTCTTATAAGGGATGACTTTTTCCGCAATAACTGGATTTTACCTAGGAAGAGACATCCTTTAAAAGTGAAAATACATAAAAGCAGAAAGTGTTGGCCCTGATTAGCCTGTGCAAACTGAAAAGGCTAATCTGGGACAACACTACCCACATGAATGAAGACCAGTTTTCCCAGAACGAGGCTTTATCTTCGTATCACATCTATTCTCGTTACAGATGGCCTGGGGTTTGAGCCCAGCCAGATCGGTGCTGTGATGGGCGCCTCTGCACTGCCTCTCCTCTTTCTACAACTGGTCGTCTTTCCAAACCTTTGTCGCAGGCTGGGAATAAAAAATGTAAGCATCTGAGCCTCATTCATGCTAAAGGCATGCCAGTAGAGTCATCCCAGATTAGCTTGTGCAGCCTTTATGGATTTTTGTGAGGACTGCGCTGGCTTATCCGGGACGACACTTTCAGCACATGGATTAAGCCCAAATTTTGCAGAAGGCTAAGTTTTGTACAAAACATGAATCTTTTATAGAAATATGAACCCGATACGACATTCTCACAATCACTTCTCAATTTAAATCTTGATTTATATTATATCATGACAAACACATTTGTTTTAAAAAATAGTTAGTTTTGTTTGTTACTTAGATATAAGTTCATGACCATCAATAGACAAGTTATAATGTCAGGGTCTGGAAGTCCAGCAATGTATCAACGGAGTATTCTGCCTCTTAAATAATTAATTTTGTGTACTATAATATAATATCATGTAGCAAATAAAATATTTCTTGCAACCACTACTGTGAAGCTGTCCATAAATTATTAACTTAAGAATGTAAAAACAAAGTACAAATTATTTTAGTGAAAAGTTTATATAAGCTCGCTCTGGGATAACGGTGTTTAATGCATGTGCATAAAGTAGTGTCCCAGATTAGCCTGTGCAGTACGCACAGGCTAACCAGGGATGACACTTTCCGCCTAAACCATTTTTTTGCTAATATAAGAATGCCTATAAACTTTAATCTGGGGAGAAACTTTACTCCCATGCATTAAGCCCCATTTTCCCAGAGCGTGGTTCATGTCTTTTAAGTGTTCACTTTTGCATGTCTTGCTTTGCAGACCCTGCTGGTGTGTACGGTGATATCTCTGGTAATGACCCAGGCCACCCCTCTTCTGCACCTGCTTACAAATGTGTAAGTGTTCACTGTCGGGGCTCTTACAAATGTGTAAGTTTTGACTGTCAGGGGCTCTTGCTTATAAAAGATCTTATGTCAAGTTTAAGTTATGACGATGAAATCAACAAAAAAGCCATGTATGGTAAGTATGTTCCAGACAAAAATGATGTGGGAAAGATAGAAAGAAAATGATGGCAATTGAGCCTTGCGCTGGGAAAATTGGTCCCAATGCATAAACGTTAAATGTTGTCCCAGATTAGCCTGTTGGATTGTTAGAGGCTAATCAGGGTGGACACTTTCCGCTCTAATTGAATTTTTTCTTTTAAAGGAAGTATATTCAAAATGAAATCAAGTCTTGGTGGAATGTATGGTCCCTGTGGGGTCTGCACTGGCTAATTTGAGACAACACTTCAGACACATGCATTAAGCCCCGTTTTCCTGGAACAAGGCTCTATTTTAGCTAGATCTTTACATTCCTGATGTTGCATTTCTTGATAATTATGTCAAAGCTTACTGTAAATCCTGACATCAAAAGTGCTTTTTTGTGTAGAACATGTTGAACTAATATTATTGTTTGTTTTCTGATCCCCACCCCCATCAAGAGTTTTCATCTCACCTGAGCATAACTTGCTCATGTTAATATTTTTTTATAGTCTATTGTCCGTAGTTTGACACCCTTTTCGAAAAATTGAGTGTACCTTAGGGAAAACGGGGTAATAAGCCCTGTTTTCTCATAGTGAGCCTCAATTTCACATTTGATGCATCAGTTTTTGCACAGTATTTTATCTGGATTAATGGCTCATTAGCTTAATAATTTGGAGCAAATCACCCCATTGATGCAAAAAGGTACCATGTGTCATGTGCAATAAAGTACCATGCACCATTAAAATTCAATCGCACATGGTACCTTTTTCCACCATTTTGGCTAAATACACTGCTCAAGGAAGTTTTTTGTCCTATTCAGTCCAATCACGTTGTGGACTCTGCTGATAGCTATTCACTGCACCATGAAGCTGATGACAAGCTGCATATTCTCCAGTACGGGACTCCTCATCAACAACTCTGTCCAGCCCCACATGGCCGGCACTGTCAATGGTATCGGGGTGATGTTCTCTGCCCTGGCAAGGTACTCGGATTATCTTCTTTTATATTTGGGCTGTGCTCTGTGAAAAGGGGTTTCATCAATGTGCAACACAGCATACTTGGTCTGTAAAATATACTGAAGTATCATTTATATTAACGATTATTGTGTATACATTTTTTAGGTATATATGAACAATAACACGTTATTAGCTGAAGTATTAAATGGTTCATGCTTCGTATTGTGAGAAGAAAATACATTTTTATGCCCCTGGTAGGGTGGAATATAGCATTCTAACTGTCTGTCAGTCTGTCTGTCCGTCCGAAAACTTTAACATTGGCCATAACTTTTGCAATATTGAAGATAGCAATTTGATATTTGGCATGCATGTGTCTCTCATGGAGTTGCACATTTTGAGTGGTGAAAGGTGAAGGTCATCCTTCAAGGTCAAAGGTTAAAAAAAAATCCAAGGGAAGTAATAAACTTTAAAGGGAGATAATTTATATTTATCATTTAGCAGGTACAGATCATTTTTACAACAGAAGTAATTTTTTTTTAAAGGGATATAATCAAAAAAATATATAAATCAATCAAAGGGCGCAGTAGGGGGCATTTTGTTTCTGACAAACACATCTTTTGTTAAGTTATTGCCATCTTGTTGTTGGATTATCTTGATGTTTTGTACTAAAAGAAATTGTAACATTTTATGAGCCTTACTCTGGGGAAGTGGGGTTTAATGCATGTGCGTAAAGTGTCATCCAAGATCAGCCTATGCAGTCCGCTCAGGCTAATAAGGGACAACTTTTCTTTGTTAGGTATTTTTCATATTAACTTCTTAAGAATTAAGGTCCACATTGGGTATGCTAATTCGTCACTTTATCTGTCATGTTGTGAATTCTTTTATTATGCTTCCCCAAAATTTATTTAGTCGCCCCTTGGTCTGTCCGTGTGTGCGTCTGTCTGTCCGTGCATAATTTTTGTCCAGGCTATTTCTCAGCAACTAATGACCGGAGTTCAATGAAACTTTATGGGAAGCTTCACTACCAAGAGGAGATGTGCATATTATCAGCGGGTTCTGTCGGATGATTTTTCACAGAGTTATAGCTCTTTGAAATTTTCTATAAAAAAATTCTTGTCCCCCCAACTACTGTGCCCTCAAGACGTTTCCTTTTATCTGAATATATAGTGCAATATTGTGACAAAAAAATCCTGTCTCCAACGGTTTCTACAACGTGCTCAAGGTGAGCTTTTGTGATCGCCTTTTGTCATCGTGCGTCTTGCGCTGTCAACATTTGCCTTGTTAACTCTCTAGAGGCCACATTTATCTAACAATTTTTATCAAATTTAGTCAGAAGATTGGTCTCAATGATATCTTGGATAAGTTCGAAAATGGTTACGTTTGCTTGTAAAACATGGCTGCCAAGGGGCGGGGCAATTTTAGCCCGACTATTATATATGAAATATATATATAGTGGAGCTATCCTACTCATCCCGGCGTCGGGGTTGCCGTTCCCGTGTCAAATGTTAAAGTTTGCGTACTACTTCAAATATTTTCAATGTCCCTTGACATATTTCTTTCATTTTTTGCATACTTGTTAACCATCATGACCCCAACCTATAAACAAGATCAGACAACTGTATCAAGCATTTTATTATGGCCCCTTTTATACTTAGAATATGCAAATTATTGATAAATCTATGTTAAAGTTTGTGTACTACCCCAAATATTTCCTGTGTCACTTGACATATTGCTTTCATATTTTGCATACTTGTTAACCATCATAACCCCAACCTATAAACAAGAGCAGACAACTGTATCAATCATTTTGACAGAATTATGACCCCTTTTATACTTAGAATATGCATATTATTGATAAATCTATGTTAAAGTTTGCATACTACCCCAAATATTTCCTGTGTCCCTTGACATATTGCTTTCATATTTTGCATACTTGTTTACCATCATGATCCCAACCTATAAACAAGAGCAGACAACTCTATGAAGCATTTTGTAATAATTTTGACCCCTTTTCAACTTAGAATATGCAGCAATTGTTAAAGTTTGCGTACTACACCAAATGTTTTCAATGTCCTTTCACATATTGCTTTCATATTTTGCATACTTGTTTACTAACATGACCCCAACCTATAAACAAGAGCAGACAACTGTATCAAGCATTTTGACAGAATTATGGCCCCTTTTATACTTAGATAATTGAACATTTTGCTTAAATTGCCATAACTTCTATATTCATGATCAGATTTTATTACTTTGACAAAACAACACTTACCTGAATACCACAATGGATTCCACCCAAACAATACCCCACGCCCAACCCAGAATCCCTGCCCCCCCCCCAATTTTTTTAATTTTTTTCCCCTTTTTTTATTTTTGAAAGATCATCTAATAAATGACCACACCCCACATTATACTCCCCTCTCACCCCCCCCCCCCCCTACCCCCCGAAAAAAATAAATGTTTTTTTTTTCATTTTTATATTTTTGAAAGATCGTCTATTTAATGACCACACCCCACATTATATCACCCTCTCAACCCCCCCTACCCCCCCCCCCCCAAAAAAAAAATAATTTTTTTTTTTTTGAAAGATCGTCTTATAAATTATTGAATATGAACAATTTCCCCATCATGGCTTACGTTATACTGTCAAGCACTCAAATAGTCAAGCGCGCTGTCCTCTGACAGCTCTTGTTCCTTATATGGCTATATATGACTATAGTAAAATCTTGTTAACACTCTAGAGGCCACATTTATTGTCTAATCTTCATAAAACTTGGTCAGAAGATTCATCCCAATTATATCTTGAAAAACATGGCTGCCAGGGGTGGGGCATTTTTCTTAATATGGCTATAGTAAAACCTTGTTAACTTTTTAGAGGCCACATTTATTTTCTGATCTTCGTGAAACTTGCTCAGAAGATTTGTCCCAATGATATCTTGGATGAGTTCAAAAATGGTAACCTTTGCTTGAAAAACATGGCTGCCAAGGGGCGGGGCTATTTTCCTTTAATGGCTATATATGGCTACAGTAAAATCTTGTTAACACTCTAGAGGCCACATTTATTGTCCAATCTTCATGTAACTTGGTCAGACTATTCATCCCAATAATATCTTAGAAGATTTCGAAAATGAAGCCGGTTGGTTGAAAAACATGGCCGCCAGGGGGCGGGGCATTTTTCCTTATATGGCTATAGTAAAACCTTGTTAACACTCTAGCGGCCACATTTATTTTCCGATCTTCATGAAACTTGGTCAGAAGATTTGTCCCAATGATTTCTTGGATGAGTGTGAAAATGGTAACCTTTGCTTGAAAAACATGGCTTCCAAGGGGGGGGGGGGGATTTTTCCTTATATGGCTATAGTAAAATCTTGTTAACACTCTAGAGGCCACTTTTATTGTCCAATCTTCATGAAACTTGGTCAGAAGATTCATCCCAATAATATCTTAGACGAGTTCAAAAATGATGCCCTTTGGTTGAAAAACATGGCCGCCAAGGGGATGGGCATTTTTCCTTATATGGCTATAGTAAATCCTTGTTAACACTCTAGAAGCCACATTTATTTTCCGATCTTCATGAAACTTGGTCAGAAGATTTGTCCCGATAATATCTTGGATGAGTTTGAAAATGGTAACCTTTGCTTGAAAAACATGGCTGCGAAGGGGCGGGGCATTTTTCCTTATAGGGCTAGAAAAATCTTGTTAACACTCTAGAGGCCACATTTATTGTCCAATTTTCATGAAACTTGGTCAGAAGATTCATCCCAATAATATCTTAGACGAGTTCAAAAATGATGCCCTTTGGTTGAAAAACATGGCCGCCAGGGGGCTGGGCATTTTTCCTTATATGGCTATAGTAAAACCTTGTTAACACACTAGAGGCCATATTTATTTTCCGATCTTGATGAAACTTGGTAAGAAGATTTGTCCCAATAATATCTTGTATGAGTTCGAAAATGGTTTTGGTTCCTTTAAAAACATGGTCACCAGGGGGCGGGGCATTTTTCCTTATAAGGCTATATATGGCTATAGTAAAATCTTGTTAACACTCTAGAGGCCACATTTATAGTCTGATCTTCATGAAACTCGGTCAGAAGATTGATGCCAATAATAACTTGGACGAGTTAAAAATGATTCCGGTTGGTTGAAAAACATGGCCACCACAGGGGCGGGGCATTTTTCCTTATATGGCTATAGTAAAACCTTGTTAACACTCTAGAGATCACGTTTATTTTCCGATCATCATGAAACTTGGTCAGAAGATTTGTCCCAATGATATTTTGGATGAGTTCGAAAATGGTTTGGTTGCTTTAAAAACATGGCCACCTGGGGCGGGGCATTTTTCCTTATATGGCTATATATGGCTTTGGTAAAGCCTTGTTAACACTCTCGAGGACACATTTATTGTCCAATCTTCATGAAATTTGGTCAGAAGATTGGTTTCAATGATATCTTGGATGAGATCGAAAATAACTATGTTTGCTTGAAGAACATGGCTTCCAAGGGGCGGGGCATTTTTCCTTATATGGCTATAGTAAAATCTTGTTAACACTCTAGAAGCCACATTTACTGTCAGATCTTCATGAAACTTGGTCAGAAGATTCATCCCGATAATATCTTGGAAGAGTTCAAAAATGATGTGGGTTGGTTGAAAAACATGGCTGCCAGGGGGCGGGGCATTTTTCCTTACATGGCTATAGTAAAAACTTGTTAACACTCTAGAGGCCACATTTATTTTCCGATCTTCATGAAACTTGGTCAGAAGATTTGTCCAAATAATTTCTTGTTATCTCAGGTGAGCGACTTTGGGCCTTTTAGGCCCTCTTGTTTAATATATACTGGATTAACACTTTTTGATGTAGTTTTTTGTTTTACAACTTAAATGGAAAGTTTTAAATGTGAAGATGTAACTTGTTTTTTTTAACCTTGAGGGATATTTTAAGACTATGAACTCTTGAACATGTATGGGCAAAGTGTTCACTGAAAAAGTGACTAATGGGAAAATCGGTCGAAAGGGCTTTTCAGCATGTGTAGTCATGCATTTATTATCCCTGTGGTATATTTTCAATGGAGCATGTGTTTTAGCTCACCTGAGCACAATGTGCTCATGGTGAGCTTTTGTGATCGCATTTTGTCTGTCGTGCATCGTCCGTCATCCATCATGCGTTGTCAACATTTGCCTTGTTAATACTCTAGAGGCCACATTTATTGTCAGATTTTCATGAAATTTGGTCAGAGAATTTGTCCCAATTATACATTGAACTTGTTCGAAAATAGTTACAGTTTGTTGAAAAACATGGCTGCCAGGAGGCGGGACATTTTTCCTTATTAAGTTATATAGCTATAGTAAAACCTTGTTTACAATCTAGAAGTCACATTCATCTTTCAATATTCTTGAAACTTGGTCAGAAAACTTGTTCTTATGATATCTTGGATGAGTTGAAAAGGTTTCCAGTCTGTTGAAATTTGTTTTAATGATATTTTGAATGAGTTTAAAAATGTGTTTGGTCTGTTGAAAACATGGTCTCCTGGGGTGGGATCATTTTTCCCTATAAGTTCATAGTAAAACCTTGTTAACTCTCTAGAAGTCCCATTTATGGTGCAATCAAAATGGAACTTGGTTAAAAGATTTGTTCTAATGATAGCTTTGCTGACTTTTAAAATGATTATTGATCGTTGAAAAACATGGCTGCCAGGGGGTGGTACATTTTCCTGATATGGCTATAGTAAAACCTTGATAGCACTCTAGAAGTCACATTTCAGTCCAATCTTCATTTAACTTGGTCAGAAAATTTGTTGTAATAATATATCTGGGCTGAGTTTGAAAATGGTTATGGTTCCCCCAAAAATATAGCTGCCAGGGAGAGGGTCATTTTTCCTTATATGGCTACAGTAAAACCTTATTATACCCCCATTACCATTGGTAATGGGGGCTATATAGGAGTCACTTTGTCGGTCTGTCTGTCGGTCGGTCTGTCTGCTGGTCTGTCTCGAAACTTCATCCGATCTTCAACAAACTTGGTTACAAGTTGTGTCTAGATGATGTCTAAGTCAAGTGTGAATATGGGTCATGCCGGGTCAAAAACTAGTTCACTGGGTCACTTAGTGTGTTTTAAACCGAAAGTTTGTCTGGACCAAAACTTTGTCATTTAAAGTTAGATTTTAAAATTACTTGGCACATTTGTTCACCGTCATGGGACGGTGTGTCGTGAGAAAAAAGCATGTCGATATCTCCAAGGTCAAAGTCACACTTGGAGTTCAAAGGTCAAATGCTTGTCCGGGCCATTATACTATCATTAAATGTGAAATTTTAAAATCATTTGGCGAATTTGTTCACCATCATTGGACGGTGTGTTGCGCGAAAGAATTACGTCAATATTTCCAAGGTCAAGGTCTAACTTTGAGTTCAAAGATCAAAAATGGCCATAAATGAGCTTGTGGGGCAATAACTGTGCTGTTCATTGTGAGATTTTGAAATCATTTGGCACATTTGTTGACCATCATTTGACGGTGTGTCGCGCGAAAGAATTACGTTGATATCTCCAAGGTCAAGGTCACACTTTAAGTTCAAAGGTCAAAAACGGCCATAAATGAGCTTATCCGGACCATAACTATGTCTTTCATTGTGAGATTTTAAAATTACCTGGTACATTTGTTCACAATTATTGGACGATGTGTCATGCAAAAGAACTAAGTCGATATCTCCAAGGTCAAGGTCACACTTAGAGTTCAAAAGTAAAATTGGCCATAAAATGAGCTTGTCCGGGCTATAACTATGTCAATCATTGTGAGATTTTAAAATGACTCTGTACATTAATTTTGTTCACAGTCATTGGACAGTATGTCATGCGAAAGAATTCAAGAGTTCAAAGGTCGAAATGGCCATAAATGATAATGGCATAATAATTCTTAAAAATGGCCATAATTTAGATTCTCTTATTTTGTGAAGACAGGATGCAAAATAGTCTGTGTCAATGTGGCATTTGGGGGTATACGTCACGTCTGTGACAAAGCTCTAGTTAATATTCTAGAAGTCACATTTTTGTCTGAGGGGGAAGGGTAGAACCTTGGTGAGGCAGAGTGCTGCGCCAGTCCATTTAGGCATAGCTGGAGCACTTGATCAGACTTATGTACTTGTATTGTGATGATTCTTTGAACGGTTCTCATTGGTTGTGTTTAAGGTCCATCGCGCCCCTGATAGGAGGTGCAATATACACATGGACGGTTTCCTACTCCTCAGAGGTGCTGGGTCCGCCGTTTGATGTGAGTTTTGTGTTCTTTGTGTTCGGACTGGTTAACTTCGTAGTGGCCTTGATTGCAGTTACCATTCCAGAACGGCTCAACAGGCAGAAGAAATGAGGAAATATACTTCAATTTATAAGCATTATCAGTTTCGGGACTCAACAGGCATCGGAAATGAAGGAATTCAGCTGAAAACAATGTCAATGTCAGGTTTGTTAGAGTAAATGTATGCTGTAACCATTCCAGACTGCCTCAAGAGGCAGCAGAAATAGAGGAGTATTTTATAGATTTGTTATACAAAGTGCATGTACGTAAAGTGTCATCGCAAATTAGCCTGTGTAGCCCACTCAGGCTTATAAGTGACAACGCTCTCTGCTTTTATTGTCTTTTTTTTTCAAAGGAAAAACAAAATAATCGAAAATGCACATGCTAATCTGGGACAACACTTTATGTACATGCATTTATAATCCCCATTTTTCCAGAGCAAGTCTTAACTTTTACAATTGTCTTAAAATTGATAGTAGACACACCATGTATAAAGTTATTTGGTTTATAGTATGTTAGAGCTGTTTTGTTGTATAGTTTTGCTTTAATGTTATTGGAATAAGACTGTTTTGAGCAGTCTTCTTTGAGATAATGCACATTAATTTTGTGTATAAGAATGTGAATTTGATAGACAGAAAGGGGCAGAAAAATGAAACAATAATTGTATAAGGGTACATAGGATTCATCAAGGTTATTTATTGTATGCAGAGAATTGAATAGAGGTTGGTGACTGAGTCTGTTTGATTGACTCATTATTTGAGGTTTTTGGTGATCATTTTGTGACAAAAACCACACAATATGACAATGTCTCCGGTACTTGTCAAAAACTCTTGTGGTATAGCTTTATTTCACATAAAATGGCTCTAGGTGAAATTAAAACAGTGTAAGTAGTTAGATGGAACAATGCGAATACAACCTTGTTTTTTAATCAAGCTAAACATTTCCAACAGCTGGTTTAATATCAACATACATTGGCAAGCTACCATTTTCTGACTCCTGGAGCAATGTGGTTGTACCTTGGTAATATACAGTTCTGTAAATATACCCTTGTATACCTATTGTTTGTTGTTTAACAAAAGTTTGTGTTGAACTGCACATGGTATAAAGGGAATCTTATCTTTATTATTTTTAAGTTGTTTTCCAAAGATTGTCATGGTCCTATACATCTGGTACCATGGAGTGTGTAGTTTGGCCTTTTGTGCAAACATTTCTTTGTTCTAAACAGAACCAGTCAGTCATTCACGTACTTTAGTAATGATCTCTTCTTTTTCCATAGTCTGGATTCTTTTTTTGAGTGCCTCAGGGACTCTCCTAGGCAAATTTACAACAGGAACAGCGTCTGTTTTCAAGAGAACAATTTGCATGTTCCAGGCAAAACTCCAGTGCCTTTGAATAGGTCGCCATACTCAGTCAAGACTGTGTCACGGTCAAGGATTTTATTCTCTATTTGAAATGTCAACTGCACTAGTCCGAGATCTATGCAAGTTTGCATACCTAATCATGGATGTGATTTGCTATTCACAATGTGGAAGTCAGTTTTAGTCACTTTTGATTTATAACTGCATGGGAGGTTAATGTGACCTAGTATTGGAAGAGTGTTGCCTGTGTAGCTTGTCGAGTGTGAACAGCTTGCTGTAACAGATTAGATATTTTCATGGTTTCATTTTGTGCAATAGGTATTACTTCACTACAGATCCTGTGTCAATTTTGAAATGTATTGCTGTTTTAGAAGGACCCACCAAACGTTCAACTAAAGCTCAATCTTGTACTCACGATACCAATATCATCATTGTAGTCTGTGTCTTCACTCTTGGAGGTACACTCACTGTCACAAACAGAGTTTCACTGATCTACAGTAAGAAGCAAAATGATTTTTTTGTACATGTATGACATGTATTCCCATATGCGGGACGGTTTCATTTCGGTTGTAAAAGTCCGCAGTTGTTGCATGATTTGGTGCTATGATGTGAAAGGCCACTATCATTTTTCTGCAACGCTCATCAGGCCACCCCAGCATCCTTGACCTGCGCTTGACCTGTAGCTCCTTTCCTGCCTCTGGTAGCCCCTTTCATGGGCTGTTTCCCCCACCCTGGTTTAGCGATCAATGCGACGTCATTCAATGCCGTTGATTGCATCGATTTTAATTGCTCCCGACTGTTTTCATACAATTGCGCAATTTGCAATGCTTTATCTAATGTAAGTTTTTCACCTTCGTTTATCAGTTTTTTTCTGATTTTTGAGAAAACATTTCTGCCTGGCGGTAAGAAGGCGGTGAAGTCCGGCATTTTTAGCTCATCTATTTTTTGAAAAAAAATTATGAGCTATTGTCATGACCTTGGCGTCGGCGTCCGGTTAAGTTTTGCGTTTAGGTACACTTTTCTCATAAAGTATCAATGCTCTAGCATTCAAACTTGCTACATTTACTTTCTATCATGAGGGGACTGGGCAGGCAAAGTTAGATAATTCTGGCTTGCATTTTGACAGAGTTATGTGCCCTTTTTATACTTAGAAAATTGAAAATTTTGGTTAAGTTTTGTGTTTAGGTCCACTTTTTGTCCTCCCCCGTTTTTTTCATGGGAGGGTTTTTGTTCGTCCATGTTCATTCATGGGAGGGTTTTTCTCCGGCCCCTATAAAACTGACGGGAGGGTTTTTATCTGGGATGGTTTTTGTCCGGCATTCATAAGGCTATAGTAAAATCTTGTTAACACTCTAGAGGCCACATTTATAGTCCGATCTTCATGAAACTTGGTCAGAAGATTCATCCCAATGATATCTTGGACGAGTTCAAAAATGATGCCGGTTGCTTAAAAACATGGCCACCACAGGGGCGGGGCAGTTTTCCTTATATGGCTATAGTAAAATCTTGTTAACACTCTAGAGGTCACATTTATTTTCCGATCATCATGAAACTTGGTCAGAAGATTTGTCCCAATGATATCTTGGATGAGTTAGAAAATGGTTTTGGTTGCTTTAAAAATATGGCCACCAGGGGCGGGGTATTTTTCCTTATATGGCTATATTTGGCTATAGTAAAACCTTGTTAACACTCTAGAGGCCACATTTATTGTCCAATCTTAATGAAATTTGGTCAAAAGATTGGTCGCATTGATATCTTGGATGAGTTCGAAAATAATTATGTTTGCTTGAAAAAAATGGCTTCCAATGGGCAGGGCATTTTTCCTTATATGGCTATAGTAAAATCTTGTTAAATATCTAGAGGCCACATTTACTGTCCCGTTTTCATGAAACTTGGTCAGAAGATTTATCCCGATAATATCTTGGGATGAGTTCAAAAATGATGCTGGTTGGTTGAAAAACATGGCTGCAAGGGGGTGGGGCATTTTTCCTTATATGGCTATAGTAAAACCTTGTTAACACTCTAGAGGCCACCTTTATTTTCCGATCGTTGTTAAACTTGGTCAGAAGATTTGTCCCAATAATATCTTATTATCTCAGGTGAGCGACTTTGGGCCTTTCAGGCCCTCTTGTTAACTGTGTGGCCTCTAATTTGTTCCCTTCGTTTGGCCTGCGTCGAAAGGACGTTGCATGTTTAAATGTTTCGCTTTTAAGGTTTGTGTATAAAAATGGTGGGCTAGAGAACCAGTAATTGTCATTGGTTTTGGGCAATCCTTAATGAAATGGTTGGTTGAAAGACAATTATGACATTTGTTCCTAAAATCATCCAATTCCATACATGGCTGATGATTGACCGCCCCAACTGTCCTGCAATTGTTTGTGATGTGGTTTTTCTTTCCACATTCAAAACATCTGCGTGTCAGACGTGCATGATCTACTTCCATTGGTTGTGGATCATTATTTGAATTATTTAATTCATTCCCCCGTGACCTCATCTCATGTTCACCCTTTTTAAGATGTTCTGCTTTTTAAGAGCCATGTTGACTGATTCTGTTAAATTAACTGGGTTGCTTTGTATTAATTTAATTCTCACTGCATCATCGTTCAACCCATCGATAAATTGACCTACTAAAATGCGTTGCATGGGATCCTTCTTGTCGAGTTCACCTTTACATGCGTCCCTAGCTAACATTAACAAACGTTCCTCATAATTTGCGACATTTTCCCCTGCGCGTTGCTTAACATTCCTCAATAGTTTTAAAGTGTATTGCGGGTCTGTTATTTCCCCGTACCGCATTTTCAACTCAGCTTTTAAGTCAATATTATGTCTTCCATGTCCTCCTCCTTCTTAGCGAACTCCTCTAGCAGCTTCTCGTACTTGTCCTGTCTGAACCTAACGTCAGGGTTTGTAGTTAAAAAACGGTTTAAGAATTCACAGACCGTGCCTGCAGCCGTCTGAAATACTATTTTAATATTTCTGGCCTCATCGCAATTGTGAATCATAAAAAATCTTTCTAGTTCTAACGTCCAGTCATGGAACTTCGACGATTTTCCCGAAAATCGTGTTAACTGTGTTAAAGCTGTATTTGCATATAAAGTGTCCGGTAAGTTAATTAAACTTTCCGCCAGTACTTAAAAATGTGTTTGTTGTGATCCTGTGGCCATCTTAATATTATTTTCTTAAAAAACGTAACCTTATTGCTTTACTCAAAATGTGGGTGCTAAACAATTTAATCTAAAATGTGGGTATTTTAACCTAAAATATGGGTACTCAGCAATTTGGCAGCTAAGTCTAAGAACTGAGAGATAAAAAAGGTTCTTACCTGACTCCGGCTTGCGTGAAAAATGTCTTCTCAGCTGTACTCTTCCAGTGAACGTCCTTCAGGAGAGCTCCACCGATATTGCGTGACCTGTAATTATTAAACAATATTTAGATAATATAATAACAATTATTTGTTTGTCACTTAACAATTATTAATTAAATCTATATAATCATAAACATAAAAAATGGTCTTTGCTGCTGCCTGTCATTGTCGTGATGGTTTTCTGCCGCTCCCGTCGTCAAAGTCGTTGCTGATGTTGTTGTCGTTGCTGCTGAAAGAGTCTCGATTAATGTTTTTAAAATTTTGTCGATGTCGTCTCTGCTCCCCTAGCGTGTCGATGAAAAAATATTCTGTAAAAAATGAATGGTTACTGTTTTTCATAGCTTCCCACTTGTCGTTGAAATAATATTCTGTAAAGGGATTAGTTACTGCTTTTCCCGGCCCCTTTTCCGGTTTTGTAGTTGCCTGCAAACTTTAAGTATCCTGGTCACGGCGCCAAAAATGATATCCACATGTGGCACTTCTACCTTTATGTGAATTTATTAGTGTTCAAAGGTTCATTTAAGTCGCGCTGTGTAATTTTTTGTTTTGACTTAAATGTTCCAGGTTTGTTTAACTACCCATCAGTTTGCTAAAGAAGGCAACAAGTCCTTTTGTATAATACATCAACTTTTATTCTTGGTTTATTATCGTATAGATTTGTATTATTCTGTATATAATTCTTATTAAATAATTGAAACAAGATAGAAACAAAATATAAACAAGATACTCCAACACAAATAAAATCCATCCGAAATGTAAATGTCCGTCTCCAGCTATTTCCTGTGAAGCCTTAAAATTGGGAAGTATACTGTGCGATTCGCTATGAAAGTGGCTCGAGGTTTGAAAAATGCACCTCGTTTTATACAGAATGGTAACATTGGTTAAAACGTGATAGTGGGCACTAGTGTGGTGAAATGGATAACTCAAAACACCAACAGTACCAACCAGGCAATTGCCAGGCTGCCAGAAGTGGTAGATAGCAGGCACCAGTGTTGTAAAATGGAGAACTCCTAACACCGCCAGTACCACCGCCAGTACCAGCCAGGCAATCACCTGGCTGACAGAAGTTTTGGATAGTGGGCACTAGTGTGGTGAAATAGATAACTCCAAACACCACCAGTACCAACCAGGCAATCACCTGGCAGGTAGAAGGCGGAGCAGTCCAACCATTCCTACAACTAGGCTATACATCTAGGCCTGCCTTTAAAGCCCTCGTCTGAAGTAGATCAACAAGTGTCTCTTACATCAGTTTTATTTTGTTTGGTTTCGAACTTAGTTAGAATTTCAAACTAAAACAACTTCAACCAGTTATGCTTTTTTGCTAGCTTGTCCAGCAATTCTTTTTTGCCATGGACCAGTTTCTCTGATCTATATCGCATAGGGTCTTACAAAATGTGTATGAGAAATATTTGCTTAAATCCAAATGAGATCAAGCAACTTCTTGTTTGATTTTACAACCCAAGATGAGAGACAATAAGTCATATACTGGAGGAACCAACCAGGCGTCTGTCTGTTCACCTACGATATTTTGTATTTTATTCTATCATTCTCTAGGGCGTGGACCAATTGTACCCAGAGATGAGGTTTAAGAATACTAATATAACAGTAATATAAAGTTGGAACCCATCAGGCGTCTGACCACTGTTCCGTATTTTGAATTTTATTCTTACATTCTTTAGAGAGCTGTTAAATTGTACCCTGAGCCACAGTTTAAGAACACTACCATTTCAAAAATCGTATAATTAGAATGCTCTTTTTAGCAGTCAGGCCAGACTAACTTATTCACCCCTTGAAATTTACTACTTTAATGAGGCTGGTACTTAAGCAGCCTTTTAAACCTTTTAAATTCCATTATTCAGGGTACTTCCTAGATTATTTACCAAAATGTCATCAATAGTTGTTTTCTGTCTCAGGTGCTTAGGTCCCTTTTCTGGTCTGCATTATGCAAACGCTGACCCAGTACGGGAAAGTATCTCTGATTACCCATATATCTGAAAAATCAAAACCTTGCTTTCAAAGAACATGTACATTTGCATTGTCATTTACAGACAAACAAGTTTGGGAGGATTCCCCTTTTACACCACATCCTTCAGTGTTGTTTACATTGGATTATCTATTTTTGATACCTGTAAAATTTGTTCAAAATCAATAAAACCGCTATACATCCGGTTGAAGAAGTCTGGAATGATTGTCCAGTGCTTCATTCCATGTTTCTGTTTGTTTTCTGTTCCTATCTTGAAGCATTTTTTATGATAAATCCAGAATGATTTAGTAACGATATTTGTAGCACTCTGTGAAAAGAGGTTAAATGCTTGTGCGTAAAGTGTCGTCCCTGATTAGCCTCTGCAGACATTTTCCGCCTAAACTGGATTTTCGTCAAGAAGTTTTCCTTGAAATGAAAAATACAATAAAAGCAGAAAGGGTCATTGCACAGGCTAATCTGGAACAACACGTTATGCACATTAATTAAACACCCTTTTCACAGAGTGAGGCTCATATGTTCTGAATGTGCACTAATAGATGCACAGTATGCCTCATTGGTTGTGATCTGCCTCAGTCATTGCACAGTTCACAGATTTATCTGCTCTGTGACATATGGTGGCAACAATATTTTTACAAATTTATTTTGTCTGTTTCATTGGCAACTGAGTGTTTGTCATGAAATATCTTTTAGGGTGTCTTAGGCATCCTGTCCTGAATTTTCTCAGGCATCCTGCCCTGATTTTTTTTCAATTTTATGAAAATCTAAAGCTAAACCCTCCTGGAATTCTCCTCTGCATAAAGACCTTTAATCGTTTCTCAACCTTTGATGTTTCATCACTTAAAAATGAAGTGTCTTCTGTGTAAGTAAATTCTTCTGACAAATGCATGTGCAGTTGTAAGGCGTCCATGTATTAAAAAAACAAATTGGTTATATGCAGCTTGTCGCATTGAGTGATTTGTGTCCTCCACATCAACTGCCTGATGAGCTTACAAATTGTTCATAAACGTTTTTTTTGCTGAGCAGATCACTTACCACTAATCCCATTTCCTTCAAAATATGGCCACTTAAAAAAACTCATCACCATTTGATAAATCTAGATTTATGGACTTTTTAAGATGCATGAACATAGAAGCCAATGTTTTAAATCTTTACGAGTAATTTTTTCTCAAATATTTATTTTAAGTTGAGACATGGATAGTTGTCTTATTGCATGATATTGATATTACATATACATTTGATGTAGATAAAATACAAGTTCTTTTAACCAGGTTCACAAGCATGAACAAATGGTCAGATTCAACAACAAAAGCATACAGGTCTCTGGCTTGCACAGTATATGGGGCAATACCACCACAAAACTTGTCCTTGTAATGGTCCATCATGGAACAATGCCTGCACCCACACCACTGTGTTGCTACATCAAGGATTACTGCTGGCTGTCTAGCAGCAATGGGACAATGCCTGCACACACATTACTGTTGCTACATCAACAATTACTGCTTGCTGTCTAGCAGCAATTTCATAAAAGAGCTCCTTTGCTTCTTGAGAAAAATGGTAATCTATCTTTTATGGAAAGCGCATTTCTGTATTAAACGAATGACAATAAATGTGTTAAACATTAAGCTGAGAATTATATAACACTTAAAGGAGTTTTTTCTCAAATTTTACTAAACCGGCCTTTGCCATATCTGCAGCTGCCGCCACTACTTTCTCTTTCTCTGAAATTTATGCTATCTCTCGTCTAACTCTTTGCTCTTCCTCAGCGACTTTTACCTTTGCAAGAGCTGCTTCAGCCTTGGCTCAAGCTAGTATAACACTCTCAGAAACACTAGTCCTGGATCTTGAATGGGAGTAGGTTTTTGTAGTTTCTAATGACTTATAAGGGGGTTTGACATTTAGTTTGGCTAAAAACTCTTCATATGTTTTGGAGATCTGTTCATGCAAGTCCTCAACATGTTTAAGCTTCAATAAGGAATCTTCAGTTCTAGTTTCAGTCAAACACTCTCTAAATTTGTTCATCACAAACTGATAAGTAGTTACTGAAATGTCCAAAACCTTTTGAAGGTTCATGATATCAGTGTTTTCAGTAATGTAGGTTTGAATAACCAATTGAACCCTGCTTCATTCCTAGATAGAGCATCTTCTAAGTCTTTAATCTTTTCTTTGTACTGTGCCATAGCTTTTACAGTAAGCTTTCTAGTGCGTTTGTCAGACATCAAAATCTAAGTCGAATTTGCCAATGAATGTAAACAATTCTGTCAGAATATGTCTAACTATTATCAAGTCTGGCAAACAGTAATTATTGTCCCCTACCTGTGAAACTGGAGGGGACTTATGGTTTGCGCTCGTCTGTCAGTCCGTCTGTCTGTTTGTCACACTTTTCTGGATCCTGCGATAACTTTAAAAGTTCTTCGTGTTTTTTCATGAAACTTGAAACATGGATAGATGGCAATATGGAGATTATGCACATCACTTCATTTTTTTCCTTCGTCAAGAATTCTGGATGCTATGGCAACAAATATATAATAAAATTATTATTTTTTACTGACAATGGTGGAGTTTCACCGGTAGCGGACAATATTGCTTGGCAATCTCTAGTTTAAACCGTATTCCAAAAAAACAGAAACAACAACGGTATATATAATACAAAATGCAATAATACTTATTGTAGATTTCACTAATACTAGTATGTACAACAGAAAAAGACACTCTAGACACTATGATAAATGTTATATATTTGCTGCACACATTATTTGCAATAAACAACTTGTGAAGTAATCAAACACTTTTGTAACAGAATTATTACACTGCCTATGAAAGGAAGTTATATCATGAAGCTGAATTAATGCTGTCTTTACAATTAAGTATATATATATATATCACCTATTAAGTTCACATGCACAAGTAATTAACATGACCTTTGTAAGGCGTTGTCTTAATCAGAGCAATAACTCCTTTAGTGGAAGATGACTTCCCAGAGTACAGAGTACAAACAATATATGTATGGCAAAAATATAACAATGCACAAACAAACCCACTCCCACCCTCAAGGAGAATATAAGTTTAAGATACACGTACCCACCCAATACGAAAAATACACAAACCCCTTAAACAACATTATATTATAGTTTTAATAACAAAAAGGGAAATAAATAATCAAAAGGGAGAAAATCAGCCCTATTACATTTTCATGCAAGACACATCTTTTTTTAGACTCTCTGTTGTACGCTTGAATACACTCAGCCCTTGGGCATAAATTAAACAA
The DNA here is from genome assembly GCF_020536995.1 of Dreissena polymorpha. Lineage (NCBI taxonomy): Eukaryota > Metazoa > Mollusca > Bivalvia > Myida > Dreissenidae > Dreissena > Dreissena polymorpha. The sequence continues at coordinate 139,752,043 of NC_068355.1, read as the reverse complement.
AAGTTTAATTCAATATATATGAAATAATCTGGATAATAAGTTGCTAGACAAATATTAAAAGTTGTCTAAACAAAACCTCAACCAAAACACAGGTAATAATTAGATATAAATCCAATTTTCAAAGCCATCAAAATGGCATGTTGTTATTTCCGCATCCGGAAGAAAACTGAATTGTGGGATATCGTTTGAGCTACGTTAGCGTTACCGATCGCCGAAATCGCCATTGGCGATTACAATTCCTAGCTGGCGATTAAAAATAAGATTTTCATGAAATTGGCGATTGAAAAAAAAAGACCCTATGCTTTACAAATGCACACTCTAAATGCCTGTTTTCAGGCCGTATAAATTGCCAGAAACATTGCTAAGATTACGCAGATAACACCCTTACCGGAAAAGCCCCAGGGGATAATGACGACCGCCTAGGTCGATAATCCACATGGCTAACGTCTTAATTGGTCACGCTTTACACTGCGACCAGACTTTTCGAACATTTGGGTTACTTAGCGATTTACATGATAACTGAATCACTGAAGCGTGCCGTGTAATGACCTATGCTATAGATGTTACGATTCAACGTTATCGAATCGACCAGTACGGAATTGTCATTTAATCAGATGGGCGGAGTTATGGCATTGACATAGCCACTATAAACTAATTTCCCAAGAAATAACAATTGTGATTGGCTAAAAAAGTAGATAAGAGTAACTTCCCTTTACGGTCGCTATGCGACTTGAAAGAACGATTTAGAAAGTGAGTTGCAGATTCCAGGAAAAAATTTTCCCGGAATCTGCAACTCACTTTCTAAATCGTGAAAAAATTAGTAATAATAAATAGCGAAAATGGAAAGTCGAAGCAACATAAATTAACATAATTCTTTAGAAAAGAAAGCGGACAGAATAATGTAAACTCAGGGAATGACCAAATGTTAGGTTCGCGATCGGAGGACTTCTAAAATAGTGCAGAATCGGAAACGTCTACCTGTCAAGTCTCAGGGTTTCGTCGTGAGTCTCACGGTTTTTGACATGCAATGACGGTCTCACGCATTTCTTCAAAAACAAAAACAAAAAATGAAAAAGTAATGTTTGGATTTTATAAAATGTCGTATAATTACTACCGAGACGGGCTCGGTTTCAAACCTAAAAACCACATGTGCCGAAAACTGTTTAACGGTGTTAATGTATCATTACCACTACGCCACCGGTGTCTATGTAAACAAAAAAATCGGCTGCAAAATGTCAGCAAGTGGCTCACCAGCAAAGAAAAATTTTAAAACAAAAAAAAAAGGCTAATTTCAGACAAAAATAGTCTTAATTTTGCTCAGGAAATAGCCCTAAAACGCACCACAGACTATCTAGGGTCCAACAATTTTCAGGGGGGGCATGCCCCCGAACCCCCTAGATTTGGCGACTAATTTGTTTTCCTTAGCGCCAACCTAGCGTTTGAGCCTCGGTTACTGTAATAGAACAGGTCCTATGTCTTACACCTAACGAGGCTTTACAGAGATTAACTCTTACGAATAACTAAGAAACTAGGAAATTAACTGTTATCTACTTTATTATTACTCTAAGATTGTATGAACGTGTTATAACATACCGGTCATGGTTTCCTTTGAGGAAAAGTGCGGAGGTTAACTCCAATTTCCAAACACGTCCCCATACAATAAGCAATTACAACATTTATACAATATATCATACTACAATGATACAAAATACACATATAAATTATAATAATTATATCGAACACAACATATTATTATACAATATGGTAACTTATTAACTAAAGGGAAATACACATAAAAGTAGTTTACATTTAAAGGGCAATAATTTGAATGAAGGGAGAAAACCAGCCCTACTACATTCATCCCCCCTTAACAGAAAAATAAATGAATATAATGAATTTATGTTAACATATTTTCAGGAAAACACTGTTGAGATTTTTAAAACATATTTAACACACTTAACACAAAGAGTTCATAAACAACACTTCAACTAAATGTTCTCACATCACAATTGATTTTTTTATGTCCCCCACTATAGTAGTGGGGGACATATTGTTTTTGCCCTGTCTGTTGGTCTGTCTGTTGGTCTGTCTGTTGGTCTGTTGGTCTGTTTGCGCCAACTTTAACATTTTGCAATAACTTTTGCTATATTGAAGATAGCAACTTGATATTTGGCATGCATGTGTATCTCATGGAGCTGCACATTTTGAGTGGTGAAAGGTCAAGGTCATCCTTCACAAGGCCAAGGTCATCCTTCAAGATCAAACATCATATAGGGGGACATTGTGTTTCACAAACACATCTTGTTTTTTTTTTAGATTTCATGTACGGCGATCAACAGTGGTCGGTATGAGTTTCAAACGCACGTTCCGATCGACCAAGGCCCATCCGGCTGAAGTATTGTAAAACGCACCTTCTGTAACATATAAACAAAACATTAATATAACAACCAACATATCAAATGTTAAATAATTAGTTTTCTCTCATTATATATAAATAATCCTTTAAGTTAATCTGCAAACCCTATCCCTTATAATGTAAGCAGAATGGGAATAATAAATGGTAAACAAAAAACATTCATTAATTGAGTTGTAATTAAACAAACTTTATGTTGAATATGCTCTTTTCTAAAATTGTAATTTGAACTTACTTGCATTACCCTTAATAAAATTACAATATTTAAGTATAACTCTAAAAAGTGTTTCCATGTATTAAGGCACTTTCAAACTTGAAAATTACACACATAACCAGTACTTTAAATTAACCCTCAATTTTATTATACATAGGTAATTATAATTCAAAAGTCAATAATCAAGTTCATGGACGGCTGCATATTGCTGGGTAAAATATTCTGCCAGGTCGAGGTTTTTCACTGCACGCGCCTGCTCTCTCCGAGCCCTCTCCCTGCACTCTTCTATCATAGCCACCGCCCTTTCCTCCGGTGATGCTGCCCATGGTCACTTGATATCTCCTGGGGCTCTGTACCAGGCATTCATTACCACTGTGCAATTACAGAAGCAGAGGGGACCCCGTGTCCGACCATGCCATCTAGCCTTGGACAAATTGTAGGAGAAATATGGGCATTGAAGACAATTAAAACGTCGCAGAGTGGCGACGTGTGACCGCACCCAATGTTGTTGATATTTCTTTAATGTAAGAAACATTTCCGTACTGCATCCCGGTACCTGGCAGGTAAAAGGACCTCCAACTGGAAACACAGGGCGATCTAAATCGGTACACTTATCTGTGAAACAATATAACTTATGACCGTCGCTTCAAAAATATTAACACCCTAATAGCCATTTATTTACTGGTAAATACACAAAAATTAAAATACAAACTACAAAATGTTAATGTACCCGTTAAATTTGTTTTGTTTTCAACACTTTAAACACGCAATTAAGTTATTAAAATGACTACAATTTTATATTATCGGCTTACATGGTCATTTATCTGGTAACCTTAAACTTGTAATAATATTCCATTAGGAATTCTAATAACTTAACAGGTACATTCATTATGCATCTATATACAGTTGATTTGAATGAAAAACAATTAAGCACTATACTGTGCATCGCAAGTGAGAGGCCCCGGGTTCATTCCCCAGCATCTCCACCAATGTAATAGAACGGGTCCTATGTCTTACACCTAACGAGGTGTCCCAAAGCGCGCTCAGTTTTTAAGTCTGGGGCCACCTCTGACTGTCTCTTCTTCTGGCGCAGCCGTTCCCTGTGATCCATCTTATAAGGCAGGAAGCCATTAGGATCAATATTATGGATGTTTTGGATGGTCTCAGGTGTCAGCTGCCCCGGATATTTATGATGTTTCCTTAGGTGCGCGACACGGTCCGTCTTCCAAACTTTTTAGCACACAAGGAACTTGAAAAAATAGAGACAGTTTCACTGTGTTTCATGGCCCAGTGCCTCTGGTACGAACTGTATCCGCTGTAAGGACCAGCATCACATGCATTACATTTTGTTGGACTCATAGGCCAGTTTGGCCTTTCTTCATGATTGAAGAGGGATACTTTCTCCTCGACCCCGTCTAGAATATCCAGCGATATTGTAAATCTGTAAATACATAAGAATTATTTAAATACATTAAGTTAAAACAAACTTTATTCTCTGATCAACACGAATTATCTCTCAGCCTGGGAGCTCACCAGGTATCGGGTTTCCTGGGGTGGAAACACCATATTAACTGCAAGTTCCTCTAAATGTAATATGTGATTACAACTTTTGCTAATGTTTAATAAATAGAAAACTGTTTCAGGGTTGTCATTATGATTGTAAACAAAGGATTATTTTGGAAAAGTAACCGATTCGGCCGGGGGCAAGGCCCTGGTAGGGGTGTCAGTTGGGCGAAGCACCCTGACCGAAAACGAATTCTAGACATTTTAGGGACAAAATACTGCTATTCTCAGAGCATAAAAAGTTAAAATGAGGTCTAAAAAGAATAGAAAATTTTAAGATTTTCACATTTTTAGTAAACTGTACAATGTAAAAATATATTATATTGATAGATCTTTGCATGTTCCGATTCTATCCATTACCCGATAATCCAGTATTATTACGATTTCTTTTTTTCAAAACCAAATTACGCCCAATTTTGACGATGAATGTTGTCCACCATTTAACGCAAGTGCATATACAAATTGAATTGTGGGATTGGGGAATTCCAATTGAACATGCTTGAATCACGTAAGGCGATTTGAGAGCATTGGGAACCGTTTATATTTAGTAATTACCACAAGTCAACCACTCAATCTAAACTGTTACATGTACTGTACCTTCTTTCAGAAAAGTTTGCGAAAGTGAAAGTGAATTTCAGAGAATAAAAAGGCGCCTTTCTTTAAATTTTACCGAGTACTTTTCATTCTGGATCGTGATATAACCTGTCAGGTCATTCATGCATGTAGACCTATATGTATGCATAGTTTGGCAATCTCAAAACACGTTATTTACCTACTTATTACATTATGTGTTATGACCATTTGTATAACAAAATGCATTATTTAATTGAAGTATTTTCAAAATGCGTATAATCTACGTTAGCGTTACCGATCGCCGAAATCGCCATTGGCGATTACAATTCCTAGCTGGCGATTAAAAATAAGATTTTCATGAAATTGGCGATTGAAAAAAAAAGACCCTATGCTTTACAAATGCACACTCTAAATGCCTGTTTTCAGGCCGTATAAATTGCCAGAAACATTGCTAAGATTACGCAGATAACACCCTTACCGGAAAAGCCCCAGGGGATAATGACGACCGCCTAGGTCGATAATCCACATGGCTAACGTCTTAATTGGTCACGCTTTACACTGCGACCAGACTTTTCGAACATTTGGGTTACTTAGCGATTTACATGATAACTGAATCACTGAAGCGTGCCGTGTAATGACCTATGCTATAGATGTTACGATTCAACGTTATCGAATCGACCAGTACGGAATTGTCATTTAATCAGATGGGCGGAGTTATGGCATTGACATAGCCACTATAAACTAATTTCCCAAGAAATAACAATTGTGATTGGCTAAAAAAGTAGATAAGAGTAACTTCCCTTTACGGTCGCTATGCGACTTGAAAGAACGATTTAGAAAGTGAGTTGCAGATTCCAGGAAAAAATTTTCCCGGAATCTGCAACTCACTTTCTAAATCGTGAAAAAATTAGTAATAATAAATAGCGAAAATGGAAAGTCGAAGCAACATAAATTAACATAATTCTTTAGAAAAGAAAGCGGACAGAATAATGTAAACTCAGGGAATGACCAAATGTTAGGTTCGCGATCGGAGGACTTCTAAAATAGTGCAGAATCGGAAACGTCTACCTGTCAAGTCTCAGGGTTTCGTCGTGAGTCTCACGGTTTTTGACATGCAATGACGGTCTCACGCATTTCTTCAAAAACAAAAACAAAAAATGAAAAAGTAATGTTTGGATTTTATAAAATGTCGTATAATTACTACCGAGACGGGCTCGGTTTCAAACCTAAAAACCACATGTGCCGAAAACTGTTTAACGGTGTTAATGTATCATTACCACTACGCCACCGGTGTCTATGTAAACAAAAAAATCGGCTGCAAAATGTCAGCAAGTGGCTCACCAGCAAAGAAAAATTTTAAAACAAAAAAAAAAGGCTAATTTCAGACAAAAATAGTCTTAATTTTGCTCAGGAAATAGCCCTAAAACGCACCACAGACTATCTAGGGTCCAACAATTTCCAGGGGGGGCATGCCCCCGAACCCCCTAGATTTGGCGACTTATTTGTTTTCCTTAGCGCCAACCTAGGTATAATTAAATGTGTTATCCAAAATCATTTTCAGATTTCATTATTCATGGAAAATAAGAAAATTCTAGCAACCGAGACACATTTCTCGTGTTTTTCATGTACAGATGAAAATCATGCCAAAGTTAGACTTCATGTATAACATTACGTCGTTCTTCCTCGGAGAAAGCAAAGACTTTGATATTTAGATGCTGAATTACAACTTCGTAGCGCAGAGGTCGCTATTATCTTTTATTTTGGTAGAAAATCGAAGAGCATTTTTTAATATATGGAAACCTTTTCTCTAACTAAAAAAACTAGTTAATTACGCTCTACAGTGCAACATTTGTTGAGATATGGTCAGTAATAATCTGTGAAATGTTCAGCTATTTGATATCATTTCACGTGGGGTCGGCGTGTATTCGGCTGCCTGAGCGCTGATTGGTTGACGTGCTTACCAAGAAGAATTTGATTGACAGCTGGAAAAATCAATATTTGCCACTCGCTGAGAAATTCATTGAAAACAGTAGCTCTTAGGCGGAGTTAATGGACTGACTGAATGACCGGGCGTCGCTCTACTATAGTATGGTTATTCCTCGTCAATTATTGTCGGTTTGCATGATCAAAACTTCCGATCGCAATTTTAAAGATTCGGGAAAAAACAACCAATTTTCTGGCGATTTTAACCGATGAATTTGATCGGCAATCGGTTGATAATGACAAACCTAATGTTTGAACTGACCTCAATAGATTTTCATTTTACTATTTATTATACTATGTCATTATAAATGATGTGTAGGACTTGTCAAACTTATTAGCTCATCTATTTTTTGAAAAAAAAATATGAGCTATTGTCATCACCTTGGCGTCGGCGTTGGCGTTGGCGTCCGGTTAAGTTTTGTGTTTAGGTCCACTTTTCTCAGAAAGTATCAATGCTATTGCATTCAAACTTGGTACACTTACTTACTATCATGAGGGGACTGGGCAGGCAAAGTTAGATAACACTGGCATGCATTTTGACAGAATTATGTGCCCTTTTTATACTTAGAAAATTGAAAATTTTGGTTAAGTTTTGCGTTTAGGTCCACTTTTCTCAGTGAGTATCAATGCTATTGCATTCAAACTTGTTACACTTACTTACTATCATGAGGGGACTGGGCAGGCAAAGTTAGATAACTCTGGCATGCATTTTGACAGAATTATGTGCCCTTTTTATACTTAGAAAATTGAAAATTTTGGTTAAGTTTTGTGTTTAGGTCCATTTTATTCCTTAAGCATCAAACCTATTGCTTTCATACTTGCAACACTTACTAACTATCATAAGGGGACTGTGCAGGCAAAGTAATGTAACTCTGACTGGCATTTTGACAGAATTATGTGCCCTTTTTATACTTAGAAAATTGAAAATTTGATTAAGTTTTGTGTTTAGGTCCACTTTATTCCTACAGTATCAAAGCTATTGCTTTCATACTTGCAACACTTATTAACTATCATAAGGGGACCGTGCAGGCAAAGTTATGTAACTCTGACTGGCATTTGGACGGAATTATGGGCCCTTTATACTTAGAAAATTGAAAATTTGGTTAAGATTTATGTTTTGGTCCACTTTACCCCTAAAGTATCATAGATATTGCTTTCATACTTGGAACACTCAAAAACTATCATAAGGGTACAGTAAAAGGACAAGTTGCATAACTCTGGTTGTCATTGTTACGGAATTACGGCCCTTTTTTGACTTAGTAACTTTTAATATATGGTTAAATTTTGTGTTTCTATCCACTTTACTTCTTAAGTATCAAGGCTATTGCTTTCAAACTTCAAATACTTTCATGCTATCATGAGGTTACTGTACCTGGCAAGTTGAATTTTACCTTGACCTTTGAATGACCTTGACTCTCAAGGTCAAATTATTAAATTTTGCTCAAATTGCCATAACTTCTTTATTTATGATTAGATTTGATTGATACTTTGACGAAACTACTCTTACCTGACATACCACAATAGACTCCACCCAAACCGTCCCCCGTGCCCTCCCCCGTGCCCTCCCCCCCACCTCCCCCCCCCTATTTTTTTTTTTTTTTTAAGATCATCTCACAAATGACCACCACACCCTCACACTATACCCCCACCCCACCCCCCCCCACCCACCCCCCCCCCCCAATTTTTATTTTTTTATTTTTATTTTTTTAAGATCATCTCACAAATTACCACCACACCCTCACACTATACCCCACCCCCCCCCCCCCCAATTTTTTTATTTTAAACGGTTATGTTTGAAATACCGTCCAACCATCGCACCCAAAAAATCCCCCCCCCCCCCCATCGCCCTCCCCCCCACACCCCCCACCCACCCCCCCCCCACCCCCCCACCCACCCCCCACCCCGATTTTTTTTTTTTTTTCGCTTTTTTGGAAGATAATGTAATAAATGTCCACAACCCCACACTATACACCCCTCTTCACTCCACCCCTCCCTCCTTTGTGATTGAAAATGAGAGTCCCTTCACCTTTAAAAAGAAAATAGATGAGCAGTCTGCACCCGCAAGGCGGTGCTCTTGTTTTTTTTATGCCCCCCGGATCGAAAGATCGGGGGCATATTGTTTTTGGCCTGTCTGTCTGTCTGTCATTCATTCATTCATTCATTGTGTGTCACTGTTCCGTCAAAGGATATAATTCAGAAAGTCCGACACAGTTATAGAGTTTTATTCAAATATCCACGGACAGCTTCACCCCGATCATATGGTGAAAACTATTGAACAGTGGCCGAAGGATCCACAATAGTCGATTGAATCGCAGCATGGGCACTTCACGTGATTCTCAAATTCTAACTTCTCCTTGCAGTTGTGATCAATTTTGTATCTTTGGTTTCCTGCCAGATTTTTAAGTAAATGATGGGCAAGCATAGCTGTATAGCTGGTCTCATTTGCAGGTTTAGTTGACAGCACTTTCCCAATATCTTTGCTGTTACACAACACTTCTGTCAGTCGTTCAAATGCAACTCTAAATCCGTTTGGAAATCTAGCAGGATTATAATCGCTGGATAGAACATTGTCCAATAATTCTATTCCCTTGGAAAAAATTGATGTCAATTTGTAAACTGTACCTCTTCCTTTTACACGCTTCTCAACTTCATTGCTTTTTTCGATCATAAAAGAGCATTTTGAAAAATTGGTACTTTCACAAGGACCATCAATTATCTTAAGCATACAGGCGTTATAAGAGAGATCATTTTTCAGCCGTTCAAAAAAAACCCCAAGTTTGTGTGTTTTTTTTACAAATATGAGTACTGTTCAAATTGTGTTTGATCAAACAAACTTGAAAATGTGTATTTTTTTAGTTCACCTATGGTTGTGCTCATGGTGAGCTTTTGTGATCGCCTTTTGTGCGTCGTCCATCGTGCATCATCCCTTGTCCGTTGTGCGGCGTCAACATTTGCCTTGTTAACTCTCAGAAGATCAGAAGATTGGTCTCAATGATATCTTGGATGAGTTTGAAAATGGTTACATTTGCATGAAAAACATGGCTGCCAAGGGGCGGGGCATTTTTCCTAATATGGCTATAGTAAAATCTTGTTAACATTCTAGAGGCCACATTTATTGTCCAATCTTCATGAAACTTGGTCAGAAGATTCATCCCAATAATATCTTGGACGAGATTGAAAATGATGCCAGTTGGTTGAAAAACATGGCCCCAGGGGGCTGGGCATTTTTCCTAATATGGCTATAGTAAAACCTTGTTAACACTCTAGAGGCCACATTTATTTTCCAATCTTTATGAAACTTGGTCAGAAGATTTGTCCCAATAATATCTTGTTATCTAAGGTGAGCGACTTTGGGCCTTTCAGGCCCTCTTGTTTTAATTTTCTTGTAAAAGAAACATGTTTTTATTACTTTAATAAATGAGAATACATTCAACTAATCATTTTCTAAAATTTCTAAATATGTCTTGCATATTTTTATGCCCCAGGTAGGGTGGCATATAGCAGTTAAACTGTCTGTCAGTCTGTGCATCCGTCTGAAAACTTTAAAATTGGCCATAACTTTTGCAATATTGAAGATAGCAATTTGATATTTGGCATGCATGTGTTTCTCATGGAGCTGCACATTTTGAGTGGTGAAAGGTCAAGGTCTTCTTTTAAGATCAAAGATCAAATATATGGCTTCAAAGCGGCGCAGTAGGGGGCATTGTGTTTCTGACAAACACATCTCTTGTTACTGCTGTCTTTACTTCTACACCATGATTCCAATCCACATCAGTCAAATATTTCGGGGTAAAGTGTTACCGTACCCTTAGCTTAAGGTTCTTCCGCTGTTCCTGTACGCTTTCTTTTCAGCATGCTGTTGTTTTGTCTATCGATTAATTATGACAAATTGTTAACTTGGTTTCCTCCGACTGAAGAGAACGTTTAATGACATTTAAGACAAACTTTTAGCTTGTTTTTTTTTTACTGAAGACTAGAGCTGCAACGATTCATCAACAGCCCGATTCGATTTCGATTTCAGACATTCCGTTACCGATTGTTTCAATTCAATTCATATTTCAACCTAGCTTTATCATTTATTCACTCTTCTGCTTCAAAATAAACATTTCTGTTCAAATGTGTTGCATAACTAGATATCTTGGGCATTTGTGTGTTTATTAGATATAGTTTGGTTGGTTCAACAGTGTTTTAAAAACTGTTGAAAGTGGGTTAAATTATCATTAGTAAGAAATATTTAGCAAGAAACTGCCAATTTTCTGACAAACTATGTCAATATTTTAATAAAACACATAAAAGAGAATAGCAAATTAGGAATTCAATATTAATATTGTATCGTACTGCCCCGTTTTGTACTACCCCGTATTGACTTAATTAGTTAGTCGTAACAAGTTTCAATCAAAATAACGCCGCCATAAGTTTAAAGATTTATTCTGTATAACGTACGTAAATTGTTGGATTACAACAGCGGATATAAGGTTAACGGATTGAAATTTCAAGCGAAACAATTACAAGAAAGAAAGTAGAAAACCTTATCTGCAAACTGGATCAGTGATTCAAGTTTAACTGTTCTTCTGATCATCCACCGAATAGCACCTCTTTAGTTCTATTATCCAAAAATAGGACCGTTCTTCGTGAAGGCTCGAACCGGAATGATTCCAAAAGAACACTGATCTTCCTTGGTCGATTCAGCACCCGGTCGACCCGACCTATGATCGAACGACCAACTAAGGCAAATCGACCCGGGTCGACAAGTTCTAAGAATCCAAGATAGCCGCCGTAGCGAATGTAAACAAAGCTCTGATGAGGACTTACCATGAGCGATTTTTAGTAAAATGAGATATCTGACATATAGGAAAATAACAATTAAAACTCTGTGGTGAATTGTAATGGATACATATTACAAAAAATGGAGAATTTGCCTACCAGTACGCCATTAAACAAAGAAACTGCTTCGCTCCTTACAAGTGTTAAGCAACAATAAAATAATTAAACGTTTATAGAAGCTTAAAATACAGTGAGGGGGATTTTACTTACGAAATGCATTCTGTATAGACAAAATAAATATGCAGTCATGTATTTGTATAAAATTCCCTCACTGGTGATCATCAAAACTCTAGGAATGTTAATACATGTATTAAAAGGTAAGTGTTCATTTACTACATAAATAGTATAATTTATTAACAAATATTAATATTCAGAATATCATTGAACAAAAGGTGGGGCGCATCAATATCAATAAACTTCTGACTAGAAGATTGTGTTGACTACACAATAATATAATAAATAAATACATAATAATAAGGCTGGCGACTTGAGTAGTTGCACTGGTGCTACCTTCTGCTTAATCAACGTTATGTTTGCGTTTGACATGTTGAATTAGATTAGTGGTTGAGCCGGACTTAGGGTACGACACGTCCATGAAGCACAGTTTATAAGTAGCTTTATCAGGAGGGCTACCAGCCCGAAACACAAAATTATGCCATACTTTTGATTTTAGCTTCTTAGGCGCATCTAATAATTTCAATTTGTCGGCCACAACTTGTTCAGCCATTTTGACGCTTTTTCCAAAAGTATACTGTAACGCACTTGATTGGATGACTAAAGTAATAAGTAACCAATCGCGCGCGTCGTAATTACAGGTAAAGATAAAACCTAAACCTTCCCATATCAAAAAGTTGGAGTACAGCGCGCTTAATGTATCTATGTTTATATGTTAAAGAATCGAATCGAATTTGGTAGGGTTGGTATCGTTATCGAATCGACGCATTTTAAACCGATTTTCGATGCATCGGATCGAATCGTTGCAGCTCTACTGAAGACAACGTTTAATGACCGGAAAAGAATGTCAACCTTTTGGATTGGTTTAAATTGTTAACGAATAATGAAACTTTTGATGGGAAAAAAAAGAGATACGCAGTCTACCAACTTATGCCACTGGTTAAACCTTGGTTAAAAAAATAAATGAGCGATTTGCAAACATTAACAACCAGTCGTGTATATTGCCCAAATGAAAACAACAACAGAATTTACTTCCGAAATAAGTATTGTTTATGATAATTGTATCATAACGAGTATTATGTTCATTGTTTGTCTGAATGTCCTCTTTGCCAAAAGATTAAATATAATCATTTAATTATATGACTGACCTTTTTGGGTCTTGATCAGTGGTGTGGCACTTATTTAGTCCATCCTTTGTTGCTTTTTTTTGGCTCATGATAGTCTATGTAGCAGTTCTCTGATTGATCCTTGTCTTTAGTTAAGTAATTGTCAACCGTGGCTCACAAAAGTGATTAGTGGCATCTGTACTTCTCTTCGATCCTGTGCCACACACACCGTAAGATAAATGTGTGGCGTAATTCATTCAAGAAGACAAACACAACTCATAGAACTTTATACTAATATACATATATTGCATATTTTACATGTTTAATTGTCTATAAACAACATTTGGCCTCAACACAGTTATGACTAGAATATATTACTAGTATCCTCAAATGTTTACTACACTTTTTGTAGGAAAATGAATTTTTATGTCCCCCACCCACTATAGTGGGGGACATATTTTTTTGCCCTGTCTGTTGGTCTGTACGTTGGTCTGTTGGTCTGTTTGCTCCAACTCTAACATTTGCAATAACTTTTTCAATATTCAAGATAGCAACTTGATATTTGGCATGCATGTGTATCTCATGGAGCTTCACATTTTGAGTGATAAAAGGTCAAGATCAAGGTCATCCTCCAAGGTCAGAGGTCAAATATATGTGGCCAAAATCGCTCATTTTATGAATACTTTGCAATATTGAAGATAGCAACTTGATATTTGGCATGCATGTGTATCTCATGAAGCCGCACATTTTGAGTGGTGAAAGGTCAAGGTCATCCTTCAAGGTCAGCGGTCAAATATATGTGGCCAAAATCGCTCATTTTAGGAATACTTTGGCAATATTGAAGATACCAACTTGATATTTGGCATGCACGTGTATCTCATGGAGCTGCACATTTTGAGTGGTGAAAGGTCAAGGTAATCCTTCAAGGTCAAAGGTCAAATATATAGCTTCAAAGCGGCGCAGAAGGGGACATAGTGTTTCTGACAATCACATATCTTGTTTATTTTGGAATGTGAACAAATTTTGTTTCTTTTCAATGGAGGTGCAATGCATATATTTTATCAATTTACTTAACAATATAACACAAATAGTTTTTACTATATTCCACAAATGTTTGTCATTTCGTAGCAAAGCTACAATGGAACTGACCCATTCAGTGGGTTCAGTCGTTTTAGTGATATATACAACGGCCTCCACTTTGCAAAGTTTTTCAATTGCATGCGGGCTTATTTCTACCAATAGTTAGCACAGGAGTATATGAATCACTTTGCTTTTCTGTAAACTGTGATTTTGTAAATCAATGGCAGTATTCTGGTAGTTTTGATAAGATCAGGAAAGTGGCGTTCAATATCCAGCGATTCTAGTTTGTTGATGCCATGTAAAAGTCCTAGTTGCTCTGCAACATCTCCGCTCATAATGTATGCTGTGTGAAGTCCATAAGCTCAAACTCGACTGTGAGTTTTTATGCCCCCAGATCGAATCATCGGGGGTATATTGTTTTTGGCCTGTCTTACACTGTATGTGTCTGTCTGTGTGTGTCTGACACTAAACTTTAACCTTGGTCATAACTTTTGCAATATTGAAGATAGCAACTTGATATTTGGCATGCATGTGTATCTCATGGAGCTGCTTATTTTGAGTGGTGAAAGGTCAATGTCATCCTTCAAGGTCAAAGGTAAAAAAAACAAATCCAAGGGAAGTAATTAGCTATAAAGGGAGATAATTATCTGTACCTGCCAAATGATAAAAAAATCAATCAAAGTGGCGCAGTAGGGGCATTGTGTTTCTGACAAACACATCTCTTGTTTCTGTTTGTGTTTGATTGTTATGATAGCTGGTCTGATGGAAATTATGTGGTGACTATAACATTAAAACAGGTTAAAGTTAAAATATTTGAAGGTTGTGGTGGGTAAAAGTTTTTATTGCGATCTTAAGTGCATCACTTTAGAGTTTTCCTATAGATTTAAAATCTTTTAAATTTATACTGCAGGCATACTTGGCGTAAATTCAAGTTTTTCTGACATGTTATGACAAGGGAACTAATATGTGATCTGGTTTGTCGGAAAAGGCTTTATTTGGGTCAGTTACATTCATTATGGTTTACAGTAAGGTTTCTTATGTCCTTCTTAATATTAAATAGTGATAAATGAGTGATAATATCACAGACATTTACCAAATTTTGATCATGCATTTGTTGATTGAACTCAAGAACGCACGTAGAATACATGAGGCACATGATCAACTGATGCCATGAAGATCTGCCAGCTCGGAATAGATGTTTCCTTTGGCAAAGAATCTTTCACTGATTAGTACCTGTAGAAAAATATGAAAAATTGAAAACTTTTGAAGATAAAACGACTTCAAAATAACATTTAAGTATTTGAAATGAAAATTTAACTATAATATGTAGTGTGTATGTGTTTAAAAACAAGCTATCCTGTTAACTCAGTTGGTAGTTTACCTTTTTTTGTGTTCAGTGGTTTATTCCACGGTTCACCATTTTTACTGTTGACTTTTCTTTGTGTTGGATTTTGTTCAGCATATAAACAATTATTGGCTAATATTTTTATATGACGTTACAAGCATTTATGAATGGAATTGTAAACATGTCATAGTAAAATTCCACTAGTAAATCTCAATGGAGGCAACAGAACAGGGAAACCCTTTGAAATGACGTTTTTCTCAACAATGTAATTAACGCAACAATACCCCAAATCGCTGTAAACGTCACTATATCCATTGGTCACTGCTTTCCAGTAGTGATGTGATGTATATGTAAATTCCTTTGAAAAGGGTCAATCACTTTTACTCAAAAAAATGACTGTACCTTTGGTCAGTCTCATCTTTAGTTCATTGTCTTCTACCGGTGAAACCGGAGGGGACTTATGGTTTGCACTCCGTCAGTCTGTCTGTCTGTCTGTCTGTCTGTCTGTCTGTCTGTCTGTCTGTCTGTCCGTCACACTTTTCTGGAACCTGCGATAACTTTAAAAGTCCTTCATATTTTTTCATGAAACTTGAAACATGGATAGATGGTAATATGGACATTATGCATGTCATTTCATTTTGTTCCTACGTCAAAAATTCTGGTTGCTATGGCAACAAATATAAAAAGATTTAAAAAAATTACTGACAATGGTGGGGTTTCACCGGTAGTGGACCATATTGCTTGACAATCTCTTGTTTTGACTGTTTCATCTCCAGTGATGTTTCAGTCCATGTGTCGATTATGTGCGCATTCCCAAGTTTAAATAGGGTATAAAATTGAAAGCTAGGTCTTTTGTCAAAGATTGATGTTTTGTCCGTTCTCTTTCTTTACATTGTTATTTGGTATATTAAACTAAAACATACAATCTCTGTCTCTAATTGCTGCTCTGTCACTCGATGCGGTGAGTAAATCTTCCACACTATCCTTCGTCACTTTATGCGGTGAATAACTCCCACACTATCAACACGATTGTTTCCATGGATGCCATTCTTTCTTCCCCTGTGTCTGTGAAAAATGTTTTTGGACCCTTTATATGCCCACTTTCGAAGAAAAGGGGGCATATAGTGATCGGACTGTCCGTCTGTCTGTTTGTCTGTCCGTCTTTCCGTCACATTTTGCGTTTAGGTTTCGCAAAATGCTCATAACTTCTATGTCCCTTGAGATATAACCTTCATATTCAGTATGCATGTGTATATGGACAAGACCTTTCCATACGCACAAAAGTTTTACTCCTGTGACCTTGACCTTGAACTAAGGGTCTGCGTTAAGGTTTCGAAATCTGCGTTTAGGTTTCAAAACATTCTCATAACTTCTATGTCCCATGAGATATAACCTTCATATTTGGTATGCATGTGTATATGGACAAGGCCTTTCCATACGCACACACATTTTTACCCCTGTGACCATGACCTTGAACTAAGGGTCCGCGTTTAGGTTTCAAAATCTGCGTTTGGGTTTTGAAAAATGCTTATAACTTTTATGTCCCTTGAGATATAACTTCATATTTCGTATGCATGTGTGTATGGACAAGGCCTTTCCATACGCACAAAAAATTTTACCCCTGTGACCTTGACCTTGAACTTAGGGTCCCCGTTTAGGTTTCGAAATCTGCGTTTAGGTTTCGAAAAATGCTCATAACTTCTATGTCCCTTGAGATATAACCTTCATATTTGGTATGCATGTGTATTTAGACAAGGCCTTTCCATACGCACAAACATTTTGACCCCTGTGACCTTGACTTGAAGAAAGGGTCCGTGTTTAGGGGCAGGATTTGTTTGTAAGGGGTTTACGATTATTTTCAAGTGAACTTTAGAGTGTTTCTTATTGAACTACGAGTCAAATTTATAAATAATATATTTTCTTTTGTATAAACTTGATGGCACATATTTACTTACATGGCATGTTGACACACACAGAGGACGTCTCTGAGTTTCCCTCACAAGTCTTGCCGTATGCTGAAGGATTCGGGTTTGTACAGGTCCTGTGTCGCAACTTGTAACCCTACGACTTAATGTTTCTGTGTACTTAGGTTCTTTATAACTCTTGAAACAGGATAATAAATTAACAAAGACGTTCCTTTCAGGTAAACGTGTATTATTGTTATATACTATCTTCCGTTCATCTGTTTACAAATATCAGAAATATCTCTTGCATTGCTTCTTCAGACAACTTTTTCTTCTGCGTGTTCTTGGCCTTATCCCTCAAATATTCAAACAAACCATTCTTCACTCAAGGAGTAACAAATTCTGTGAGTTACTTTTGTAAGCTGTCCTTCAGAATGGGATCAACTACATCTTCTATCGAAGAAGCCGTGGGATGCTGTTGAGTTGACGTCTTTCCGCGACCAGACAAGGAACTTAAACCAAACCCGCGAAATGGATGTTTAACATTTCCAGGAAGCTCTACAGACTCATGTTTCCTGGATTCCTCCTTAGCCAAGGGACTGGACTGTCGTAACACATATTATGATTATTTTCAAGTGAACTGTAGAGTGTTTCTTATTGAACTACAAGTCAAATTGATGGCACATATTTACTTACATGGCATGTTGACACACACAGAGGACGTCTCTGAGTTTCCCTCACAAGTTTTGCCGTATGCTGAAGGATTCGGGTTTGTACAGGTCCTGTGTCGCAGCTTGAGACCATCTCCACATGTGACAGAACAGCTCTGCCATGAACCCCAACTCTACCAGCCGCCATCTAAATAAAACATGACTTTTGTGATTTATACTAGATTAAACTATTTGATTAGTTCATATTTTCCACTAAATTTGAATTGTAATTCAAATTGAAATCGGATACTAATTCAGTTTTTGGTATACAAAACATAAAAAACATACATGGCAAAAAACAACAGAGATGTACTTATTTTTCAACATAGTTAAACATGGACATGACCAAACAAATATAATTTATCATAACTGTCAACCAAAAGCAGCTGGCCCGTACAAGTTGGCACACTCTCTGAGAAGACATGAGGCGGAGATCTCTCTCTGAATATATCTCTCCCACAGAGAAAACAGCTTCCCCTGGATGGAGCAGGTGGCTTGCTGTTGATCCGATATCATTTTCCCTTCGTACATCAGCTTTGAGAGGGATGTCCAATGCCTCCTTGTAGAGTTGAGGACAAGTAAAAAGAATGGTACCGGTCCTCATGTTGCAATGCTGGTGTTGAGACGGTTGTGCCATACTTCACAATCATTGTTCGTTTTGACACTTTTCATAAAGATGGACCAACATTCCACCGAAAAGACGCTGCTGTTGATCCAGGTGTCAATGACATATTCCATGACAGCGTTCAGATAGTCATTGTTGACCTTTTTGTCCAAGGCATCAATCATGTGTTTTCTTGGAGAAATGGCAAAGCCATGACCTGGCGGAAAGAAATGATACACTTCATCTTTCCGAGTATATGCCATTTGAAAAATATATATACTCATATATAATATTTACAAAATTAATAACAATTTTTACCTGTATAATTTCTTTCTATCTTATGTCTGTAAAATTTTGGTTGGTGAGTAATTTAGAAACAATTAATTTAAAGCTAATATATAATATTATGTGAACTTACATATATTTTACTAAAACTTTAATTGGACAATTAAAGCGTTACTTTGAATTTGATTGTACTTCAATATTGCTGATTTTATTTTAAGTACTGATGGTCTATATTGTAGGATCAAATGATCAATAATTTAAACTACCAGCTATATCTAATTTGGTGCTAAGCGAGATTATTATACCGCGAGCAGTGTTAATTGCCAGAGTGACATGTGGACAGTTATTAACAAAATTTGTTGATGATATAACAATTGTCCACACCATAAGCCCAAAAGGGGCCCATTTCAATATTCTTATAAACAAATATATTTCAATAAGACATCGCTGAAACCCAAAAAAGTACAATTTACTATTGTAAAATTATTTTAAGACATAAATGCAAAATTGAAAAAAACACAGAACAATATTAAAAGTACAGTCCTTTTATTCATTTTTGTATGAATACTGTTAAATTACATGTATTGGTAATTTAGTGTAACATTTTGGCAGTTTATGACCACAGTAATTGATTAGTTAGAATTCCACTGGTTTTCAAGAGTTGCCACATGGAATTTTGGAAAAATTTAGACATCAATGACAGGATGTTGTCACTTTTGCTTAAAATAATTACAATTTATATTCCCCTACTGGTTTCACCGAAGCGGACTTATGGTTTGCGCTCTGTCTGTCTGTCTGTCAGTCACACTTTTCCGGATTCTGCGATAAATTTTTAAGTTCTTAATATTTTTTCATGAAACTTGAAATATGGATAGATGGCAATATGGACATTATGCATGTCATTTCATTTAGTTCCTACGTCAAAAATTCTGGTTGCTATGGCAACAAATAGACTAGAAATACTGTTGAAAATGGTGGTTTTCTGGATCCTGCGATAACTTTATAAGTTCTTAAAAGTTTTTCATGAAACTTGAAACATGGATAGTTGGCAATATGGACATTATGCAGGTCATTTCATTTTGTTCCTATGTCAACAATTCTGGTTGCTATGGCAACAAATAGACTAGAAATACTGCTGAAAATGGTTGTTTTCTGGATCCTGCGATAACTTTAAAAGTTCTTAATATTTTTTCATGAAACTTGAAACATGGATACATGGCAATATGGACATTATGCACGTCATTTCATTTTGTTCCTACGTCAAAAATTATGGTTACTATAGCAACAACAACAAAATATTCTGACAATGGTGGAATTTCTGACAATGGTGGAGCCGGTAGGGGACTATATTGCTTGGCAATAGTCTTGTTATTATTATTTTACATATGTACCACGCATAATCTAGTATATATATAGCTCCATATATACTATCAATTTGCCATATTCCTCAGTATATATATATATATATATATATATATATATATATATATATATATATATATATATATATATATATATATATTTATCTTCATAATATACTATCCAATCTACATTGAAAATATCAATACTCCTCAGTATATATATATCTCTCCATATATACTGTCCAATCTCCATGTATTATACTCCTGAGTATACATATAGCTCCATATATACTGTGTATAATACGCCTCATTATATATATATATATCCATATATATGTTTAATCTCCATGTAAATACACCATGTATATACTTATCTCCATAAATCTGCATCGGGTCGCCTTTTTCCAAGCAGACCCAAAGCATCTAAATGCAAATTTAAGAATGAACATTTTGAAAAGAATGTGTTTGAATGTGCCAAATATAGGATGGCTTCCCTCAAAACTGATAATCTCCAAAAGGAGCCATATTAAGGAGAGGAGAACCACCCATACCTATATCAAATATTGTTAACTTGTGAAATAATGTATAATTGTTGACAGTGACACCATCCCATCATGAGCGGCCTAGAATTTTCCGCCACTGCAAATTGGAAACAATTTGTCCCCTAAAATTATAGGCCTAAGCATTTTTGAACTTAATGTCACTGCCAAGAAAGCTTGCGATTGCTTCACCTATACTGAAGATGAATAGTTCATTGCCAGCATCTGACAAATGGACTTTATCAACATGGAACATTCCTGGGGTACTCAAATCAATTGATTCAATCAAATTTGCCCTTCCTCTAGCAAAAGATAACACATAATTTGAAATTGTGCGATTGATTTTTGACGTTTGGAATTCATTTTCTGTTGATAAAAATTATCAACCACTTCCCTAGTCCAAGAGAGTCTTGGAAGAGTGAATACCCAAACAATCAATGAGTTAGGAAATATATCAAAAAAGATACTGCAACTCTGATTTAATTATTATAATAGCTTTACATTGATTTGCACTTGTAATGTTATTTCACCCAACATGAACAAAAATAATTTCAGCCCTTAATCATACCAAGTTGGATTACTGGATGCAAATCTTCATCTCTCAAATCACTGTGACCATCCCAGGAAATGGTGAAATTTTTAATGCGTCCCTGAGTCTTGAATGGAAGCGTTCCCCTGCCCATTGAATAAGTGAATCCCCTTCCAGCCAAATTTCTCTTTAATTTGTTGTTATTTTCTGTTTGGTCGGAAGCCAGCAGGTGAATAGACTCTGGCACATCATGTTCAGATTGAGCTTCATCTCTGTTTCTTTTTTTCCGGATTTTCTGGCAGTTCTGTGTGAGCTTTCCTCTTCCTTCCTGCTGTTTACCTCTTCCAGACATTTTGTGATGCTTTTGTTATATAACTAAGAAATATATCTCTGCAGATTAATGCAGATTTGTATGTCCCCACGACTATAGTGGTGGACATATTGTTTTTGCCCTGTCTGTTTGTTGGTCTGTTGGTTTGTTTGCCAAACTTTTAACAGTTTGCCAAAACTTTTGCAATATTGAAGATAGCAACTTCATATTTGGCATGCATGTGTATCTCATGGAGTTGCACATTTTGAGTGGTGAAAGGTCAATCTCATCCTTCAAGGTCAAAGGTCAAACAAAAAATCAAAGCAGTGCAGAAGGGGACAAAGTGTTTTTGACAAACACATTTCTTTTTAATTTCAGTTTTTGTCTGTAGGTTTAAGCCTTGGAATCTTAATGCCAGAAAGGAAGTGATCTCAGAACTTTCTATTTATAGAATGGGCAATAACTGTTACTCAGGAAAACTTTATTCATCAACATACTAGTATGCTCATGCTCTCCCTTTAAGGGTCCACATTTCTGCTAAAATAAACTGGGTTTTAGTGTTTAATACAATAACCCACATTATTTTGTTTAGTCAATCTCAATGAAATGATCATATGCCATCTACTAATTTTACAACTTTAATTATTTTGATATTTACAGTATAAACTAAATTTTACATTTTTTTATATGAGGCTAAGTTAATTGGGTGTGAGATAAAAAGAGAATCTGTAATGTTGATTAAGTTACAACCTACATTATATTAAGTTTTCCCTTCACACCTTTTAAGTGATAATGATAGCTTTCTTTTATATGTAATTTAAAAAAAGGCTTTAAATTTCGTGGCAGAGTAGTTATTCATAAATAAATCTAAGTATTGGTTGCATTGCCATTTCATTTGGTCACTGATTAAGCAATGGATTGTAACAACTATGTTGGTTTTGTAAGATAGAGATACCTTCGACTTACTTATGTCTTTAATGTGAACTTACTGCAAAGATAATTGGTTTAATCATTTATTTTAAATGTTAATCACCCTCCAAAACAGACATGTGTAACTGTTTAACAAAACATTATCATTAAATTAAACATAACCTTATAAGAAAACAATGCAAAGAAAAACAATACAAACCAGTTTAATAGTTCAAAGCATTTCCAAAACCGCCACTTCATAACTCACTGAATTCCTCTTTTAGACTTGTTGACACACAAAATGTTGATTTCCACATTCTACTTAATTGTTTAAGAATTTTCACCATAGTCAGTATTTCAGGATATTGTTAAAACTTCAACTATAAAAAGTCCAAACATTGCTTTGAAACTACATTTCAAGCCAGTTACAACAGGTCCTCCATGGATCTATGTTTTCACATTCAAATTTGACTCACAATCTGTAATCAACCAATCAGAAGATATTATACATATTCCAGCAAACGAGTGAAAGATAGCTGTAGTTTCAATTTACAAGGACCAAGCGGGCAGGATTTGTGGGTTTATGATTATTTTCAAGTGAACTTTAAGAGTGTTTCTTATTGAACTACAAGTCAAATTAAAAGATAATATGTTTTGTTCTTTTGTATAAACTTGAAAGCACATATTTACTTACATGGCATGTTGACACACACAGAGGACGTCTCTGAGTTTCCCTCACAAGTCTTGCCGTATGCTTAAGGATTCGGGTTTGTACAGGTCCTGTGTCGCAACTTGAGACCATCTCCACATGTGACAGAACAGCTCTGCCATGAACCCCAACTCTACCAGCCGCCATCTAAATAAAACATATGACTTCTGTGGTTTATACTAGATTAAACTATTTGATTAGTTCATATTTCCCACTAAATTTGCATTATAATACAAATTGAAATCGGACACTAATTCAGTATTCGTTATACAAAACATAAAAAACATACATAGCCAAAAACAACAAAGATGTACTTATTTTTCAACATCGTTAAACATGGACATGACCAAACAAATATAATTCATCATCACTGTCAACCAAAAGCAGCTTGCCCGTACAAGTTGGCACACTCTCTGAGAAAGACGTGAGGCGGAGATCTCTCTCTGAATATCTTTCCCACAGAGAAACAGCTTCCCCTGGATGGAACGGGTGGCTTGCTGTTTATCCAATTTCATTTTCCCTTCGTACACCATTTGGGAGAGGCTGCATGCATAATGTTCAAGTGAACCTTAGAGTGTTTCTTATTGAACTACAAGTCAAATTTAATAATAATATATTTTTCTTTTGTATAAACTTGATGGCACATATTTACTTACATGGCATGTTGACACACACAGAGAACGTCTCTGAGTTTCCCTCACAAGTCTTGCCGTATGCTGTAGGATTTGGGTTTGAACAGGTCCTGTGTCGCAACTTGAGACCATCTCCACATGTGACAGAACAGCTCTGCCATGAAACCCAACTCTACCAGCCGCCATCTATATAAAACATATGACTTTTGTGATTTATACTAGATTAAACTATTTGATTAGTTCATATTTCCCACTAAATTTAAATTGTAATACAAATTGAAATCGGATACTAATTCAGTATTCGGTATACAAAACATAAAAAACATACATGGCACAAAACAACAAAGATGTACTTATTTTTCAACATAGTTAAACATGGACATGACCAAACAAATATAATTTATCATAACTGTCAACCAGAAGCAGCTTGCCCGTACAAGTTGGCACATTCTCTGAGAAAACATGAGGCGGAGATCTCTCTCTGAATATATCTTTCCCACAGAGAAAACAACTTCCCCTGGATGGAGCAGGTGGCTTGCTGTTGATCCGATATCATTTTCCCTTGGTACATCAGCTGGGAGAGGGATGTCCAATGCCTCCTTGTAGAGTTGAGGACAAGTAAAAAGAATGGTACTGGTCCTCATGTTGCAATGCTGGTGTTGAGACGGTTGTGTCATACTTCACAACAGGGATCATATTTTTATCGGTTTTGTCGGTCCTAGACCGATTTGGGTCATGAAAGACCGATTGAAAATCCTAAACAGTCGGTCCGATTCTGTTTGCTAAAATTCATGAAATTGATTACACAGTGCACATGCTAACACACCCTACCCAGCTAGCAAACATATATCGGGCCGCTGTCGGCCCGATATCGTTCTTATATCGGCCCGATATCGGCAACGACAGCGGGCCGTTATCGTTTTGCCCATCGGCATTTACTCGGCCCGATATCGGCAATTTATTTATCGGGCCGCCGTCGGCCCGTTATCGGTTATAGGTGGTGCTCGTATCCCCTTAATAAATAAATTATAAACACAATGATATTTGCGTATACTTTTTATAATCATGTTGTTGACCTTCCTCGTCATAAAATATAGGTATAGTTGAAAGTTCAAAATTACTAAATATAGTATACAGTGTGTACATACATATGCTGGTACATGCAATGGAATGGTAATTTTATTTGCTATCTGAAATAAATTATTTTTATGATTGTATATGCATTATATCAAGGAATTATGAACAAGAGATGTGTTTGTCAGAAACACAATGCCCCCTAATGCGCCGCTTTTTAATTTTTTTTTACCTTTGACCTTGAAGAATGACCTTGACCTTTCACCAATCAAAATGTGCAGCTCCATGAGATACACATGCATGCCAAATATGAAGTTGCCATCTTCAATATTGCAAAAGTTATGAAAAAACTTTAACATTGGGTAAAGTTTTGGACAGACAGACAAACAGATAGACAGGCCAAAAACAATATACCCCCTTTTTTTTCAAGGCGGCATAAAAAGGCTCATCTAACATGCTTTAAAATAAGAGAGCTGACACCATGCTAAATCCTTAAAATGCACTAAGTGACTACGTGACGTAGTTTTTGACCCGGCACCCCATGACATAGTTTTTGACCTGACATGACCCATATTTAAACATGACCTAGAAATCATTTAGACACAACTTCTGACCAAATTTGGTGAAGATCGGATGAAAACTACTTCAATAAGAGAGCTGACACAATGCTAAATCCTTAAAATGCACTAAGTGACCCCGTGACCTAGTTTTTGACCAAGCATGACCCATATTCGAACTCGACCTAGATATTGTCTAGATACAACTTCTGACCAAGTTTGGTAAAGATCGAATGAAAACTTTTTGAATTAGAGAGCGGACACGAAAAGTGTGACAGACTGACCGACCGACCGACTGACTGACCGACGGACAGTGCGAAAACTATATACCCCTTTTCTTCGAAAGGGGGTATACAAAATTACACCTATTAATTGTAACATACATTCAAAAGGTAAAATATTGTCAACATACTTTTATTAATATACTAAAATGTGTTTCCTTGAGAGGTTGCACACCATTTTAAGAAGGTTAATTTTTAGTACTGAGATAACAAAGTACGATGTCATTTACATTACACATTTAACCGACAAATCATTACAATGTCCAGATGGTGTCGTGTTTGAAAAAAACAACCTTTACATACTAACACATGAATAAATGTAAATTCGCATTATATAGTCACTGGAAATTATATTATAATTTTTGTTTGAACTCGTAAAGTAAATAATAAAAACACAACCAAAGTGGAAAATATGAAAGCATTAAATACATATACTTAATACTTAAAATACACGTATTGCGTCATGCTAAATTAATTTATCAGGCACGTTTGTCTCTGCATGATTAATCAAAGAATTTTGAAAACTGAATCCAACCAATACTTAATGTTGTTGGATTCCAACCAATACTAAATGTTCTTGAATATGATATAATAATAAAGCATTTTGCTTTGAATACAAGTTATCAGACAAGTAAAAAAACACATTGATTATGTCATCGGTATATGGACAAAACAGAATAAATGATGTCACAGGACTATTGAAAAACAGAAGAAATGATGTCATCGGAATATGGAAAACCATATATAACATAAAGCGTCTGTATGTAAGTATAAAACACAACATGCATGAAACAGGAATTAAGGGCAATCAATTGAAGTTCATATACACAATTAGTAAAACAATGCACTTTTTATCTACAATCAAATCTAAACTATGCATTTGGAACTATAAAGAGTCTTAAAGGGCAGGGCTAACTCTGCCACTGCCAAAGGTATACCTAGTTTCTGTTAATTCCATTACATTTTGCAAAGAAGCTAGTTATTGTAAATGCCTTTAGATAACTTATTAAATAAAGTATAAAAAGCTTATAACAGTCCGGATTGCCGAGTGGTCACAGCAGTAACCGTTTAATCAATAAAATGACGTAGAATGATTCGAGCCCCGATCTAATGATCCGAATCTTCTTCAGCCATGGCTGATGCCATCGTAGATGGCTTGGTGCGGGTTTTGCGCCCTCCCTCACGATCACTTGCATTTCTCAGCCATTCTTTTATGAAGAACTCAGTCTCACTGGTAGTTGTGTTTGGAAACACTCGCTTGACAGCTTCTAAAAAAGTACATGTTTAGGTATATGAATGAACATTTGAATACATTACAATAACTGGGCATAATGCATGTGCGTAAAGAGTCGTCCCAGATAAGCCTGTGCAGCCCGCACAGGCTAATCAGGGACGACACTCTCAGCCTAAACTGGATTGTCGCTAAGAAGAGACTTCATTTAAACAAAAAATTTCATAAAAGCGGAAATTGTCGTCCGTGATAAGCCTGTGCCGACTGCACAGGCTAATCTGGAACGACACTTTACGCACATGCATTTTGCCCAGTTTTCTCAGAACACGACACAAATATCTCAAGATGTTTAATTATTAAAACAGGAACTTTTTCATGGACAAGTATTTTGTTAACTTTAAAAATAAACATTGCTGTTAAATTTGGATGAGCAGTTTTAAAACCTCAATTATCATGGAAGTTTAATTCATATAAATGTAGTCAGCAGAAGAACTCATTCTTTAAATTATCTGCATAAAGTATTGCACTACTGCTGACAAGTACTTAATGCTAATATAAAGTGTCTTACGGAGAATGGCCAAACACAGCTTCAGCGCCTGAAAAGACATCTTTCCACGCCCGGTCCAGTTGAAACCTTTGGCAAACTGGTTGTCAAGAACCCCCGCCATTAGCCGCTTGGTCATGAGTTTCACACAGGACCCCCCAACATTGGATAAATAGTCAACCTGTGAGGAACAAATATATAAGCAAAAGTTTAAACAAGCAAATTCGTAGAATTGATATCCCCCGCAACATATCTTTTGTTTAAGGATGGGTGCAAATCAGATGGATGAACATACTACAAAACAAAGGGCCATCACTCCGTTATTAACAGATGGTGTACAATGCCATTTAGCGTGCATCATCGTCTTATCCATATATATACTCATACCAAGTTTCAATGAAATCCGCCAAAGCACTTCCAAGATATGGCTCCGGACACAAAAGTGCCTATAGTAAAAAGCATTTTTTCAAGATACAAAGGGCCATAACTCCATTATTAACAGATGGTGTAAAATGCCATTTGGCGTGCATCATCTTCTTATGCATATATATACTCATACCAAGTTTCAATGAAATCCGCCAAAGCATTTCCAAGATATTGATCTGGACACAAAAGTGCCGGCCGGACGGACAGCCGGACGGACGGACAACGCCAAAACAATATCCCTTCGCCTTTGGCGGGGGATAAAAATGTTAAGAGTACAACCTATGACAACTTAGATAGCCAAATTAAAAGATAATACACATAATTCTACATAAAATTTCACAACACGAGTCCGACAGTACATACCAACATCCGAAATGTGGCTTTATCACATAGCCTTTGTTCTATGCCCTCAACATCTTCCAACCTTTTCACTGGAAGGACGATTCCTTCTGGAAGTTCTTGGCCCCCTACATGTCCATGCATTTGCTGGATCAATGTGGCCAACATTGCCTTAATCTCCTGCTGATCCTGTTTGATTTCCTCTAAGGAGCGCAGGATTGATATATCCCTTCCTAAAATTAATTTAGGATATGACTGTGTTGTGACTTAGGTACTTTTTTAATCAGGATGTCATGGTTAATGCAAATTAGTACCATTTATTTATATTTTATGTATTAAACAAATTAATTTTTCTCTGTGTAATTAAGGGATATAAAAAAATTTAAGTCCCTCATTGTTAAATTATAGAAACTATTTCTAACAACATGTTTATGCATTTTAGCACAGTATTTAAAATAAAAATGCAAAATATGTTGTGTTAAGACATAACAATGTAGTTAAAAAATACTTCCCTTGGTTAAGATAAAGGTGAAATGTAAAAATAAATACATAATACAAATAGCAAGTAAACAACCAAAGAAAAATCTTCAGGTACCTTATGTACCTGTAACTATCGGCTGTGGTCTGTCAGAAGAAATGTGGGCAGGCTGTTGAGGGCTTGATGTGGGCAACAAAGGGGTTGCATCTTGACCTGGCCGTTTACTTTGTTTTGGTGTTGACATCCCGGATTTTGACCCCAGCAACATAGGGGAATCACATTTCGTTCCTGCTGGTATGGAGATTTTTGGGGGGAGGAGATGGCATGACGGTGTCCGAGTCTTTGGTGGTTGTTAGTGTTACCAACTGCCTCTTTGTACATGTATCCCTCGTTTGAGACTCTTCATCTTCTGTGTCTGAGTCCAGGAAGTGTGGATTTGGCTTAAAATCAAAGAAACCTTATCATTATGTTATTTCATGTTCCAATTTTGTTTTTTTGTTTATAATTATTATAAATTATGTTTAAGAACGTATTTTTATTGCAATAGAGGTTTTAATTGTTGCTATTATGAAAGCATATTGAGTTTGGCATTTGTCGTCATGAACATGTTAAATCATTCCTAGTTAATTTGAAATTACCTGTGTTTTCTTTTTTGAGAAACTGATGACTGCCTTACATCTGCATCTGTTTGTAGATCCGACTCCTCTTCAGCCTCTTTAGCCTTCTGCTCGGCTTTTTCAAAGGAATCTGAAGATTTTTAAAATTGATTACATGTATATGAGTCACACTCTGAGAAAAGGGGGTTTAATGCATGTGCGTAAAGTGTCATCCCAGATAAACCCGTGCAGTCCACACAGGCTATTAACCCTTTGCCTGCCATAAGCGACCATTTGCAGAACATAATTATTCTCAAAATTAAACCTATTGATATATTGTTGTTCATGATAAATCATAGTTTTGTAAAAACAATATCTTATTTTAGTACATTTTAACTACTCTACTGGTCAGAATTATACAAATTATGCCATGTTCTTTGAATCAAGTTAATCTTTAATGATATATTATGTAAACATATGTTTGTACTTTGTAAATAAAAATTATACCACGGGGTAGCTTATTTATTTATCTGCAACTTTGCGTCGTTGTGTTATTAGATAAAATCTAAGGTTAATGCACAAAACCTGTTAAATCAATGCCACTGATACTATCTTGTTTACAGGTGCCATATGGTAAAAGTTTAGTGGCAGTGGAGAAGCTGATAAGCCATTAGGCTTTCTGGCTTAGGCTTAGGCTTTAAGGGTGAAGGGACGACACTTTCCGCTTTTATGAAATGTTTCGTTTTAAGTCTCTTCATAACAAAAATCCAGTTTAGGCTGAAAATGTCATCCCTGATTAGCCTTTGCGGATTGCACTGGCTAATCTGGGACGACACTTAACGCATGTGCATTAAACACTATTTTCACAGCGAGGCTCATATATAAGAAGTTAATATAAACATGTTCAACAATATCAAGCTTTTCATTTCATATATATATCAATCAGTCATGTTCATTTATTTCATTAAATTAACAATGACAGAAGGAAACAATTTCTCAATATTGACTTGATTTAAGTAATATGTCTGATACATTCACCTTATTACTGAAATCTTCTACCATCAAAACATAGAAATTTAGTGAGCTACAAATCACGCATGTTTTTATTACTGCATGCTACATTTTCTATTTCAAAATTGGTAAATAATCCCAAACATCACCATTACCTTGTGCATTATTCATATCACATAAATAATACATGTGCAAGCTGGCACATAAGGGCTTTTATTACCTGTTTGATACATCAACCGGCGGATAGCACATGAAACCCACGTATCTTCAGGCTCTGCGTGTTGTTTAACAGCCATATAAAGTTTTGCAGACGATTTCATTGGGGGCCAGAGCACCTTCTTGTTTCCATCGGATTCATCTGTTAGCCAATTTTCCGACACAATGGCAACTTCATTTGTGGCAAATTCAACGACCACGTATTTTGACATGATCTGGCCCAACAAAATCAAAACATAGCGGTTAAGTAACGTTCTTTCTTTTTGAAAATGTCAACTTGAAGGTACAGTTTTAATTATTGTGTATTGAGTCGGACATATTCAGCGTTTTTTTTCACCTGTTTGGGAACAGGTCCTGTCCCCTAGAAATTGGGAATTTTTGAGTCGCGAAATCCTTCAAATTGGGAATTTTCGCGTCGTGAAATCCATCAAATTGGGAAATATAAAAAATCATACAAATACATCAACTGGAATCTATTTTATGTAGTAAACAATGCTTTTATACACTATCAATGGCATTCTGGGATAGGGTAGATCATAAGTCTGTATAACAAATACCAGTTTATTAAAAAAAAAATTAAGAACTGGTTTTCCAAATAGAATTAATGGGTATTGCCGCAATATAACTGAAAATTGTTTAAAATGGCATAAAGCCCAATTGAACAATTACTTTGTGTGGCAATTTGAGATAACTTGTCTAAATTAAAAGGACCAGCAGATGACCATTGTTATAATGGAAAACAGAAATTTAGGTGGCTATGCTTGGCTGATTTTGTTTTGTTCTTTTTTCAAGTAGTATTTTGAATTGTGACTCATTTTCTGGCTATTTATATAAAAACCACGATGCGAGTGTGCAAAATCGTCGGAAGTTGTTGACTATTTACTTCGCCGCGAGTATTTGAAGAGTAAATTGAGATATCGGATTTCCATATTTGGGTTTGTTTACTACGTAAAGACGTCGCTACGAATAAAACCAAAACCCGGGAAAATATTTTGTCAAAGTGGGCAATTCGAAATATCTATCATTCTTTTCGGATAAGGGTTTTATTTTGTATATTGAATCTGTATTTAACGAGATCGTTCAATAAACAACTGTCACGAACATGTGAAACATTGTTATCGAAGCGTACAAAACAAGGTCAATTTTACTACTATTGCCTTATTTGGTTGACTCTTTCCCCGCCAGCATTCAATAATGCCGCATTATGTATATCGGCGGGGAACAGTCAACTTGGTAACTAGGTGGCTCCACCTATCGGAAGTTGCGTCGGCCTCATTCTAAAAGAACAACAACAACTACAACAACCGTTTCCTTTTCATACTTGTTTACTAACTTCTGAAGTCGTTTTGAGACAAAAAAGATAGTCTATTTGGGATTTTCGAATCGATACAAGGCCGTTTTTATATAAAATATTTGGGATAAGACCGTTTTCTAAATTGGGAAGGGTCCGTGGGCGATTTTGGGACCAGGTCCGGTCCCGATTGGGAACAGGGCCGTTTACCGGACCCGTTCAAAGAAGGAAAAAAAACGCTGATATTAGCAGTTCATTATCAGACTGGTATAGTGAAACTTAACTTGGTAACATAATTCTACACAAATGATGTATATCATTTCCTCTTGCTTGGGTGTCAGTATTACTTTGGTACCAAATCATGAATAAGGGGAAAACAAACAAATCCATCATCTAATGGCAGAAGCACACATTTACAAGTAATATCAGTTAATAATGCTGTACACAAAGAACCACTCAGTTCTTTAACATGTTTAATTCGTAAGTCTGAAGAAGGTAGTGGTATACTGAAAAAATTGGTTGAATAAGTGAACAATTCATAAACAGCATATTTTTTCATTTGTTTCTTTGGTAAATATATTTCTAATAATGCCAACATTGTCATTAATAAGTATACAATTATTCCCCTTAAAAATAGAGAAAACTATGTTAGGGAAATGGATTTCTTGAAATTGCGTGATTTGAAAATTGTTATACCTCTGCGGTATTGGTCCATGATTATGCTTTTTTTTTAAAACACCTTCTTGGAATTCAGACGGACTTTTGAATTTAGGATCAAACAAATTTCCTTTACTTTCAACTATTCTGCGAATGACCTGTTGCAAAGGCAGCGTCGGTTTTCTAACAAGGCATTTTAGTTTCCCTAAAAAGCTTTCAAAAGCAAACGCAGAAATTTTTTCAAGTGAACCAAAGCTCTGTACATCTAAAGGCAAGTGAACCAACCCATTAACATTAAAAACAACCATATCTCTGCCATAAAGCTCACCGAACTGTTGCACAAATTTTACTAAAAGTTCTTGCGCATAAACTCTGTATGCATCGCAAAATAAACTGCTGGACAAACAGAATATGCTCACAAACAATAACATAAAATGTTTGTACAATGGAGGAGGCAGATGTTTCTTTAGGACAACTGGTCCAGTGTACAGCAAGAATTGGCGAAACTCTGTTGCTTTCCATCTCTCAATATAATCCAGAGTACGTGACTTCCTATTAAATTCCCTTGGCAAATGTCCCGACAAATCAAACAAACACTCTGATATCCGTTTTATTGCACTAGCACCTATACGACAACCCCTGTCAAGTGGTCCCTTCATCCAAAGCAATATTAACCTTTTCACAACGCCTAGATATACCAAATGCATAGCATCTATGGGAAACTGAGAAACCATACCAATCGGTAAACTGTGAAATGGTGACTGGCCAGTATGATGCAATCTATCTTGCATTTCATCAAATGCTATATCTGTTCTAAGAAGACAGTTTGTCTCCGGAAATGTCATTTTCCCATTCCACTCACCATGTTGTACACATTTGTCACATCCGTGATAGCCACTGTGACCTTTAATTTGCTTAATATAAGCTTTAGCGGGAGCGTCGCAAATCACACACGAAAGGGAAAAAACAGCTCTGATCTCAGAATCATCCCACAATTTTATACCGTTTTGAAACAGGCCTTCCAACTCCTTGACAAAATGTTCAAGGTATTCTGCCACACTTGCAGGTTTTTTATCTCCTGAGAACAAACCAATAACAAATGGCTTGGTAACCGTAGGTTTAATAAGTCTACCTAAAATTGGCCATAACTGAACACCGGAACTTTTAAACAGCTGCAAACCATCAATATTAACTTGAAGTGAAACCTCACCGACATCTTGGCGAAACTGGCTTTCAAATATAGATTTAATCCAACTTTCTACACCAAAGTGGTAATAACAACCACCAGCAATATTGAAGACTTCATAATTGCCTGGTGTTTTAAGTAATGTCCTTGCATCTTTTGGTAAGTATGTATGATACTGACGTAAAATGACAAGCAAGTCAGAAAGAACAGAATGGGTTATGTTATGTTTTGAAACCCAAGATATTAAGAGCTCGGCTAAATCAGCACCATCTTCATCAGAATTGTCAGATGTTTCATATTCGGACTGATCATGAACTCCATCTTGATACAATATGTTTAAGGTATCATGATCTGCAACTGATGAAGCAGAGTTATCTGAATCTGATGCCAAATCCAGTCCTTCACTCTCCTCATTATCAACAAATAAAGGAATTTGCAAATCCGGGGATTCATTTGAATAAGAGGGTACAGTTGAATCTACGAGCACAGCATCGTTATTTATTTGATTTGTTTCTGTATAAATGTTATTTATTGCATCAACTTGTAAATTAACTGATGAAACAACTTTTCGCCGTTTTGACCAATAAGAAGCCATTGTATTACTTTTTTTTAATGAAACAACTAAACAAAAATATTCTTAATATGTACAAATAAAATTAAATTGTATACAAATCAAATTTAAGTGAGTGTACGTACAATTAAAAAAACAAAACAAGTATGAACGCGCGATAATCTACAGCGCGAATATTAATTACATTATCAAAGTACAATCCAAATTCTTACTGTACCTTCAAGTCTACATGCATGTGCTTGCAAAAATTAAGTTACTTATATAGTTTTATCAACAAATACTAACTTTTACTGAGCGAAAATCTCCAAAACAAAATTATTTTGTTCAACCGCCTGAATTAACTTGCCGCCAGAAGGTTATGCCAATTCCCAGAATCCTGCAGAGAATTGCTTGGAACCGAACGAGATTATCGTTTTTGAACGAAAACATTTACCCCACATCGGGCCGTTGTCGGCCCGCTAACGGTAAAATTACTCACAAGTTGCATATTTATTATTGACCATATTTATGTTTTGTGGTACGAATATATATATTTTTTTATATATTTCATTATAGTTTGCATATAACATGACTTTTTTGTTAATTACATACATCGGGCGGCGAAACGGCTTTACATCGGATAGACATCGGGCCGTTTTGCCGATATACCGTTTCGCTACCGATATCTATCCGATATTGGTGTGCTGGCTGGGTAATGACATTCTTATCTCGATTAGATGTGATAAACCATTCGCTGCAGTCTCTAAACCAGTCCGGACCTGTTTATTGCACGTCAGGCCTGTGATGTACATATCGATCGATTATCAGTGTCATCGTGTGTCTATTGATAGTTATTATTGTTATAGCGGTTTCTCTGTTTTGTCTGCTAAGGTGACTGAGCGCACTGGTTTAATCATAATCGGTCTTCGATGTTAATTGACGTGCATGTGATACAAAACAATATGTTACGATTGTAATGTATTGTTATCACTGTAAACTGTAATACATGTAATAATATCTGAGATAGAAGTACAAAACGATTCTAACACGGCAAGCAACTTTCATATAAACAAAGAATCGTCTATGGGTTATTCTGCAATAATTATTGGCAGAACTTATACACTAAAAGCACGCGCTGTAACTAAACAAAACATGCTGATACATTTTCCACCAGCGTAATAATCTGGTAATAAATATAATTATGAATGAAAGTCGCAGATCTGATCGACAGAACAGCCGAAAGTTATTTTTATGGGCGGAACTTCACATAAAATAGTACACAAGAAAAAGTATATACATTGTATAAATCTTTAGTAAAAACCGTGTTAGAATCGAAATAATTCGTGTACTTTATAGTTTGTTTTTGAATAACCCACGATCGGAAAATTAGATGCGTGGTTTCAAATCACTCGTGCTTCACAATCATCATTTAATCCCTACGCATCTTAACTATCTGCCGTGGTTAATTTGACAACAAACTATAACGTACACGAATTATTTCTTAATTATTTGGTTTTGTTCTTGTCAGTAGCCAACCTGCGCACAGACATTTGTTTTGTTCAGTGCATGTTTATAAGCTATTATCGAGTCGAGAACGATTTAAAACATCGGTATAGACTTACACAGATTAATAAAATATTGACAACGATGAAAAAAGTCTGATAAAACAGCACACGAAACAAAAATGAAATAGCAAATGATAAAACCAGTTGAGAAAACTCGTATGTTAAAAAATGTCTAAGGGAATTTTACTTGTACATTTATAATATCACCATTATGAATGGCAAAATCAATGGTATACATTTTAACGTAATTTGTCATGATTTCGGATATAAATTTTCGGATACCTTTTCCCCATTTATATCCAGACAGATTGATGTTGCGGGAAAATATGATCCCTGCTTCACAATCATTGTTCGTTTTGACACTTTTCATAAAGATGGACCAACATTCCACTGATAAGACGCTGCTGTTGATCCAGGTGTCAATGACATATCCCATGACAGCGTTCAGATAGTCATTGTTGGCCTTTTTGTCCAAGGCATCCTGGCGGAAAGAAATGATACACTTCATCTTTCCGAGTATATGCCATTTGAAAAATATATATTCTGATATATAATATTAACAAAATTAATAACAATTTTAACCTGTATAATTTCTTTCTATCTTATGTCTGTAAAATTTTGGTTGGGGAGTAAATTAGAAACAATTAATTTAAAGCTAATATATAATATTATGCAAAGTTACATATATTTTACTAAAACTTTAATTGGACAATCAAAGCGTTACTTTGAATTTGATTGTACTTCAATATTGCAAAGGTGATTTTATTTTAAGTACTGATGGTCTATATTGTAGAATCAACTGATCAATAATTTAAACTACCAGCTATATCTAATTTGGTGCTAAGCGAGATTATTATACCGCGAGCAGTGTTAATTGCCAGAGTGACATGTGGACAGTTATTAACAAAATTTGTTGATGATATAACAATTGTCCACACCATGAGCCCAAAAGGGGCCCATTTCAATATTCTTATAAACAAATATATTTCAATAAGACATCGCTGAAACCCAAAAAAGTACAATTTACTATTGTAAAATTATTTTAAGACATAAATGCAAAATTGAAAAAAACACAGAACAATATTAAAAGTACAGTCCTTTTATTCATTTTTGTATGAATACTGTTAAATTACATGTATTGGTAATTTAGTGTAACATTTTGGCACTTTATGACCGCAGTAATAGATTAGTTAGAATTCCACTGGTTTTCAAGAGTTGCCACATGGAATTCTGGAAAAATGTAGACATCAATGACAGGATGTTGTCACGCTTGCTTAAAATAATTACAATTTATTTTCCCCTACCGGTTTCACTGGAGGGGACTTATGTTTTGCGCTCTGTCTGTCTGTCTGTCTGTCTGTCTGTCTGTCAGTCTGTCAGTCACACTTTTCTAGATCCTGCGATAACTTTTATAAGTTCTTAATATTTGTTCATGAAACTTTAAATATGGATAGATGGCAATATGGACATTATGCACGTCATTTCATTTTGTTCCTACGTCAACAATTCTGGTTGCTATGGCAACAAATAGACTAGAAATACATGCTTAAAATGGTGGTTTTCTGGATCCTGCGATAACTTTAAAAGTTCTTAATATTTTTTCATGAAACTTGAAACATGGATAGATGGCAATATGGACATTATGCACGTCATTTCATTTTGTTCCTACGTCAACAATTCTGGTTGCTATGGCAACAAATAGACTAGAAATACATGCTTAAAATGGTGGTTTTCTGGATCCTGCGATAACTTTAAAAGTTCTTAATATTTTCATTTCATTTTGTTCCTACGTCAAAAATTATGGTTGCTATGGCAACAAGAACAAAATATTCTGACAATGGTGGAATTTCTGACAATGGTGGAGCCGGTAGGGGACTATATTGCTTGGCAATAGTATTGTTATTATTATTTTACATATGTACCACGCATAATCTAGTATATATATAGCTCCATATATACTATAAATTTGCCATATTCCTCAGTATATATTATATCTATATATATATCTTCATAATATACTATCCAATCTACATTTATATATATATATATATATATATATATATATATATATATATATATATATATATATATATATATATATACATATATATATATATGGCAACAACAACAAAATATTCTGACAATGGTGGAATTTCTGACAATGGT
Organism: Dreissena polymorpha; assembly: GCF_020536995.1. NCBI lineage: Eukaryota > Metazoa > Mollusca > Bivalvia > Myida > Dreissenidae > Dreissena > Dreissena polymorpha. The sequence goes on along the minus strand of NC_068355.1, from coordinate 139,714,108 downwards.
GGAGCCGGTAGGGGACTAGGCCAAAAAGAAAAATAGTTGTGTTTCAGGTCACCTCCTGAAAAAAAGTAGGGTCGGTAGGTAGGAAAAACTTATTATTATTTAAAATTCTTTTTATTTTTCATAAAGGTCATTGACTACATTTAAATTGATGCTCGCTGTTCGTCAGAAATAAAATTATTGTTTTTGTTTATCTCTAAATTACGTGTTGCTACAAATTAGTTGACAGGAGCAGGCCAATCCCGAAGGAAGGCTCATTGTAAGCTCGACTGTCCAACAGACAAAAAAAAATCACCTTTTCTTCAGCAGCAAACCCACGAACTTCCAGTTTCGATCGCTTCGACTGTGCTGGGTGGTATCTGTGCCATACATTCTTTAAAGTCATGGAGTTTGAATAAGAATTCAAAGACTTTGTTCCGGCATGATGAAAACATTTGTTCAAATTGACGGACAAAATGGACGACGCCATGTTTACAATCAAACGGAACGCCGGATATTGATTTTGCGGGGAAAACAGGCTGGTCCCCCAATTGCACAATGTGTATAATATAAAGCGTTTGCGGCGACGGGATGTTATTTTGAAGGTCACAATACAATAATTCTGGTAATCGCCGAATTCGACCGGACGGAGATGGAAAAAATCGCCGAACTCGGAACTCGACGGGGAAAAATTAACAAAAAAGACAAATATTGGATAATAAGTTTTTGGGTCGGCTCCAAAAAGAAAGGGTCTGTCGGGTGACCGGAAACACAACTATTTTTCTTTTTGGCCCTATATTGCTTGGCAATAGTCTTGTTATTATTATTTTACATATGTACCACGCATAATCAAGTATATATATAGCTCCATATATACTATCAATTTGCCATATTCCTCAGATATATCTTCATAATATACTATCCAATCTACATTGAAAATATCAATACTTCTCAGTATATATATATATATATATATATATATATATATATATATATATATATATATATATATAAATATATAATATATCATATATCATATATATCATATATCATATATATCATATATCTCCATATATACTGTCCAATCTCCATGTATTATACTCCTGAGTATACATATAGCTCCATATATACTGTGTATAATACTCCATATATATTGTTCAATCTCCATATATATTGTTCAATCTCCATGTAAATACATTATGTATATACTTATCTCCATAAATCTGCATCGGGTCGCCTTTTTCCAAGCAGACCCAAAGCATCTAAATGCAAATTTAAGAATGAACATTTTGAAAAGAATGTGTTTGAATGTGCCAAATATAGGATTGCTTCCCTCCAAAACTGATTATCTCCAAAAGGAGCCATATTAAGGAGAGGAGAACCACCCATACCTATATCAAATATTGTTAACTTGTGAAATAATGTATAATTGTTGACGGTGACACCATCCCATCATGAGCGGCCTAGAATTTTCCGCCACTGCAAATTGGAAACAATTTGTCCCCTAAAATTATAGGCCTTAGCATTTTTGAACTTAATGTCGCTGCCAAGAAAGCTTGCGATTGCTTCACCTATACTGAAGATGAATAGTTCATTGCCAACATCTGACAAATGGACTTTATCAACATGGAACATTCCTGGGGTACTCAAATCAATTGATTCAATCAAACTTGCCCTTCCTCTAGCAAAAGATAACACATAATTTGAAATTGTGCGATTGATTTTTGACGTTTGGAATTCATTTTCTGTTGATAAGAATTATCAACCACTTCCCCAGTCCAAGAGAGTCTTGGAAGAGTGAATACCCAAACAATCAATGAGTTAGGAAATGTATCAAAAAAGATACTGCAACTCAGATTTAATTATTATAATAGCTTTACATTGATTTGCACTTGTAATGTTATTTCACCCAACATGAACAAAAATAATTTCAGCCCTTAATCATACCAAGTTGGATTACTGGATGCAAATCTTCAACTCTCAAATCACTGTGACCATCCCAGGAAATGGTGAAATTTTTAAACGCGTCCCTGTGTCTTGAATGGAAGCGTTCCGCTGCCCATTGAATTAGTGAATCCCCTTCCAGCCAAATTTCTCTTTTGTTGTTATTTTCTGTTTTGTCGGAAGCCAGCAGGTAAATAAACTTTGGCACATCATGTTCAGATTGAGCTTCATCTCTGTTCCTTTTTTTTCCGGATTTTCTGGCAGTTTTGTGTGAGCTTTCCTCTTCCTTCCTGCTGGTTTACCTCTTCCAGACATTTTGTGATGCTTTTGTTATATAACTAAGAAATATATCTCTGCAGATTAATGCAGATTTGTTTGTCCCCACGACTATAGTGGTGGACATATTGTTTTTGCCCTGTCTGTTGGTTGGTCTGTTGGTTTGTTTGCCAAACTTTTAACAGTTTGCCAAAACGTTTGCAATATTGAAGATAGCAACTTCATATTTGGCATGCATGTGTATCTCATAGAGTTGCACATTTTGAGTGGTGAAAGGTCAAGGTCATCCTTCAAGGTCAAAGGTAAAAAAAAATCAAAGCAGTGCAGAAGGGGACATAGTGTTTTTGACAAACACATTTCTTTTTAATTTCAGTTTTTTTCTGTAGGTTTAAGCCTTGGAATCTAATGCCAGAAAGGAAGTGATCTCAGAACTTTCTATTTATAGAATGGGCAATAACTGTTACTCAGGAAAACTTTATTCATCAACATACTAGTATGCTCATACTCTCCCTTTAAGGGTCCACATTTCTGCTAAAATAAACTGGGTTTTAGTGTTTAATACAATAACCCACATTATTTTGTTTAGTCATTCTCAATGAAATGATCATATGCCATCTACTAATTTTACAACTTTAATAATGCAACTTGGTTCGTCAACTTGCTTCTCTTTATATTTTGATATTTACAGTATAAACTAAATTTTACATTTTTTCATATGAGGCTAAGTTAATTGGATGTGAGATAAAAAGAGAATCTGTAATGTTGATTTAGTTACAACCTACATTATATTAAGTTTTCCCTTCACACCTTTTAAGTGATAATGATAGCTTTCTTTTATATGTAATTTAAAAAAGGCTTTAAATTTCGTGGCAGAGTAGTTATTCATAAATAAATCTAAGTATTGGTTGCATTGCCATTTCATTTGGTCACTGATTAAGCAATGGATTGTAACAACTATGTTGGTTTTGTAAGATAGAGATACCTTTGACTTACTAATATCTTTAATGTGAACTTACTGCAAAGATAATTGGTTTAATCATTTATTTTAAATGTTAATCACCCTCCAAAACAGACATGTGTAACTGTTTATTCTAACACGGCACGCGACTTGTTTTCTATAGACAAAGAAGGAAATCAAGTGTGGGTTATTCTGCAATAACTTATGGGCGGAGCTTCATGTTTCGAAAATAGTTCCGAATAAATAAAGAAAATAATGCAGTAAAATGCACGTGCTAAAACCCGCTCTAAAAGAAATGCAATAAATGTAGCATGTATAAAAATGTAATGAAACAACAAATTGTATATTTAATGATAAGTGGCATAACCACGCCTACAAAGAATGTTATTTGTTAGGAAACATTATTCAGAAAACATTTAAAGCATGTCAGCTTTTCAGTAGCATCAATAAACGTGACGTCATTAAGTTTCTACGATTGTTGTTTTCAATGAAAGTGACGTCATTTGCAAAATATTTATGAATGAAAACGACGTCATATGTTTGTAAAATTCAATGACGTCACGAAATAGTGAACTTTGTTCTAAGATGGGCGGAGTATTGAAAAATATAGTTCACGTCCTAAAGCTTGGACCAAATCAATCAGAATCGTGTTAGAATCGAAATAATATTTTTCTGTTATGTTTTGTTGTCGAATAACACACAGTAAGTTGTATAGATGCATGTTATCAAATCACTCGTGCTTCGCACTCGTGATTTAAATCCTACGCATCTATACTCCTTACTGTGGGTTATTCGACAACAAACCATGATAGAAAAATATTATTTCTTAAACAAAACATTATCATTAAATTAAACATAACCTTATAAGAAAACAATGCAAAGAAAAACAATACAAACCAGTTTAATAGTTAAAAGCAATTCCAAAACCGCCACTTCATAACTCACTGAATTCCTCTTTTAGACTTAATGACACACAAAATGTTGATTTCCACATTCTACTTAATTGTTTAAGAATTTTCACCATAGTCCATACATGCCATAATTTTTCAGACCAATTCCGGGACATTGAGTTAAATTGTCCGGGACTTTTGCCGATTTTCCGGGACATGTATAAAACGTAGCGATATTTATAGACATATGCATTTTTGGTACGTTTTTTTGTTGTTTCGCATCGTTAATTGCAAAAGTTCGAAAGGCTATCCGAAATACACTTGATCTATTTACCTCAAATTAAACATTACTACTTCCGTTACTAGATACAAGCCACGTGTTTTCAGTGTAGTCGTTCTAAACATAGATGGTGACGTCACTGCGTTATTGTTATTAAGACCGCGTAGTTGTTGATACGCCTTTATTCATTTATAACATTTATATAATAAAAAATACAACAATACAGTACCGTTAGATCGAACATAAACTGCTTTTAATTTTTTACTCAGCGATGTTGGACTTTAGATGTGTGAACAACTATACTTTGCCCTTACGCAGCGGAAAATAATGACGTAGTAGATTAAATTCAATTAACAACCACATTAAACAGGGAGGCGGAAAACTACAACGGGCGAGGCATGGTCAGGGGTGATAACCCCAACAAAGGGTAAGGGTTAGGGTTAGGGGTCGGGTTAGGGTTGGGTTGAGGCTAACCCAAACCCTAACCCGACCCCTAACACTAACCCTAACCCTCTACCCCCCCCCCCCCCCCCCCCCTTGCGCAATACCATACCATGCCTCGCCCGTTGTAGTTTTCCGCCTCCCCATTAAACAATGTCGCCTTTTCGGTTTGACCGCGAACGTGAGACAATCGATATGATAACAGGACCCCTGTTAATTTATCGATTTTGACACGTAGCGTAGTCTGCCTATTCGGGTAGGCATTGTCATGGAGACGCTGCAGATATACACAGATTCGAGGTGCAGTTAAGCCTTAGATAAGGTACATGTATATATGGATTTTGTAAATTCCGGGACAATTGACAGATTTCCGGGACAGTGGGACAAGTTCTTCGTTTCCGGGACTGTCCCGGACAATCCGGGACGTATGGCATGTATGCAATAGTCAGGATATTGTTAAAACTTCAACTATAAAAAGTCCAAACATTGCTTTGAAACTACATTTCAAGCCAGTTACAACAGGTCCTCCATGGATCTATGTCTTCACATTCAAATTTGACTCACAATCTGTAATCAACCAATCAGAAGATATACATATTCCAGCAAGCAAGTGAAAGATAGCTGTATTTTCAAATTCGAGTGAAAGATAGCTGTAGTTTCAAATAACAAGTACCAAGCGGGCAGGATTTGTTTGTAAGGGGTTTATGATTATTTTCAAGTGAACTTTAGAGTGTTTCTTATTGAACTACAAGTCAAATTTAAAAATAATATATTTTCTTTTGTATAAACTTGAAAGCACATATTTACTTTCATGGCATGTTGACACACACAGAGGATGTCTCTGAGTTTCCCTCACAAGTCTTGCCGTATGCTGAAGGATTCGGGTTTGTACAGGTCCTGTGTAGTAACTTGAGACCATCTCCACATGTTACCGAACAGCTCTGCCATGAACCCCAACTCTACCAGCCGCCATCTAAATAAAACATATGACTTCTGTGGTTTATACTAGATTAAACTATTTGATTAGTTCATATTTCCCACTAAATTTGCATTATAATACAAATTGAAATCGGACACTAATTCAGTATTCGGTATACAAAACATAAAAAACATACATGGCAAAAAACAACAAAGATGTACTTATTTTTCAACATCGTTAAACATGGACATGACCAAACAAATATAATTCATCATCACTGTCAACCAAAAGCAGCTTGCCCGTACAAGTTGGCACACTCTGGAAAGACGTGAGGCGGAGATCTCTCTCTGAATATCTCTCCCACAGAGAAAACAGCGTCTCCTGGATGGAACGGGTGGCTTGCTGTTTATCCTATTTCATTTTCCCTTTGTACACCATTTGGAAGAGGCTGCATGCATAATGTTCAAGTGAACTGTAGAGTGTTTCTTATTGAACTACAACTCATATTTAATAATTATATATTTTTCTTTTGTATAAACTTTATGACACATATTTACTTACATGGCATGTTGACACACACAGAGGACGTCTCTGAGTTTCCCTCACAAGTCTTGTCGTATGCTGTAGGATTTGGGTTTGAACAGGTCCTGTGTCGCAACTTGAGACCATCTCCACATGTGACAGAACAGCTCTGCCATGAACCCCAACTCTACCAGCCGCAATCTAAATAAAACATATGACTTTTGTGATTTATACTAGATTAAACTATTTGATTAGTTCATATTTCCCACTAAATTTGCATTTTAATACAAATTGAAATCGGATACTAATTCAGTATTTGGTATGCAAAACATAAAAAACATACATAGCAAAAAACAACAAAGATGTACTTATTTTTCAACATCGTAAACATGGTCACAAATTTTACACGAGTCAACATTGTTCTGCAAATCGCTATTGATATTCTCAATAGTATTTGAAATGTTTGTAGATGCACTTGACAAACACGATTTTGCCTTTGGTTAGGTTGTTTCTTTAGGTTGTAACGCCTGCTCAACTAAAGCGACTCGAGCCTGATATTTGGGTACAAATAATTTCAGTTGATCTTGCTGTTTGCTGTACTCTTCGATGAAAGCGCTTGGCTGCATTGCCATTTCATTTGGTCACTGATTGAGCAATTGATTGTTACAACTATGATGGTTTTGTACGATAGAGATACCATTGACTGACTTATGTCTTTTACGTGAACTTACTGCAAAGATAATTGGTTTCATCCTTTATTTTAAATGTTAATCACCCACCAAAACAGATATGTGTAACTGTTTAACAATATCATTAATTTAAACATAACCCCTTATAAGGAAACAATGCAAAGAAAAACAATACAAACCTGTTTAAAAGTCGAAAGCATTTCCAAAACGGCTACTTCATAGCTCACTGAATTCCCTAGACTTGTTGACACACAAAATGTTGATTTCCACATTCTTCTTAATTGTTTAAGAATGTTCATCAAAGTCAGTATTTCAGGATTGTTCAAACTTCAACTTTAAAAAGTCCAAACATTGCTTTGAAACTGCATTTCAAGCCAGTTACAACAGGTCCTGCATGAATCTATGTTATCACATTCAAATTTGGCTCACAATCTGTAATCGAACAATCAGAAGATATTATACACATTCCAGCAAGCAAGTGAAAGATAGCTGTAGTTTCAAATTACAAGTGCCAATTGGGCAGGATTTGTTTCGAAGGGGTTTATGATTATTTTAAAGTGAACTGTAAAGTGTGTCTTATTAAGTTACGAGTCAAATTTAAAAATAATTTATTTCTTATGCCCCCTTTTGAATAAAAGGGGGCATATAGTGATCAGACTGTCCGTCCGTCTGTCCGTCTTTCCGTCACACTTTGCGCTTAGGTTTTGAAAAATGCTCATAACTTTTATGTCCCTTGAAATATAACCTTCATATTTGGTATGCATGTGTATATGGACAAGGCCTTTCCATATGCACAAATTTTTTTACCCCTGTGACCTTGACCTTGAACTAAGGGTCTGCGTTTAGGTTTCGAAATCTGCGTTTGGGTTTCGAAAAAATGCTCATAAATTCTATGTCCCTTGAGTTATAACCTTCATATTTGGTATGCATGTGTATATGGACCAGGCCTCTCCATACCACACAAAATTTTACGCCTGTGACCTTGACCTTGAAGTTAGGGTCCGCGCTTAGGTTTCGAAATCTTCATTTAGGTTTCGAAAAATGCTCATAACTTCTATGTCCCTTGAGATATAATCTTCATATTTGGTATGCATGTGTATATGGACAAGGCCTTTCCATACGCACACAAATTTTTACCCCTGTGACCTTGACCTTGAAGTTAGGGTCCGCGTTTAGGTTTCAAACTCTGCGTTTAGGTTTTGATAAATGCTCATAACTTCTCTGTCTTTTGAGATATAACCTTCATATTTGGTATGCAAGTGTATATGGACAAGGCCTTTCCATAACCTTCATATTTGGTATGCATGTGTATATGAACAAGGCCTTTCCATACGCACACCAATTTTGACCCCTGTGACCTTGACCTTGAACTTAGGGTCCGCGTTTAGGTTTCGAAATTTGCGTTTAGGTTTCGAAAAAAGCTCACAACTTCTATCAAGCGTTTATAGGGGGCATAAGTCATCCTATGGTGACAGCTTTTGTTCTTTTGTATAAACTTGATGGCACATATTTACTTACATGGCATGTTGACACACACAGAGGACGTCTCTGAGTTTCCCTCACAAGTCTTGCCGTATGCTGTAGGATTCGGGTTTGAACAACTGGCACTCTTACAGTAACAACAACTTTTACTCATCAGCAGATCCTTTAATGGAGAAAACAATAAAATAATGACTGTAAAAATTTACATTGAAGTTAGTCCACTTTACTATTACAAAATAATGTTTACAGCACATGTAAAGTTACATGTTGTACTCATCAAGAAACTCTTGCATTGCTTCTTCAGACAACTTTTTCTTCTGCGTGTTCTTGGCCTTACCCCTCAAATATTCAAACAAACCATTCTTCACTCCAAGAGGTACAAATTCTGTGAGGTACTTTTGTAAGCTGTCCTTCAGAATGGGATCAACTACATCTTCTATCGAAGAAGCCGTGGGATGCTGTCATAGAGGAGTTGACGTCTTTTCGCGACCACACGAGGAACTTAAACTAATCCTGCGAAATGGATGTTTAACATTTCCAGGAAGCTCTACAGACTCATGTTTCCTGGATTCCTCCTTAGCCAAGGGACTGGACTGCCGTAACACATATTATGATTATTTTCAAGTGAACTGTAGAGTGTTTTTTATTGAACTACAACTCAAATTTAAAAATAATATGTTTTTCTTTTGTATAAACTTGATGGCACATATTTACTTAAATGGCATGTTGACACACACAGGGAACGTCTCTGAGTTTCCCTCACAAGTTTTGCCGTATGCTGAAGGATTCTGGTTTGTACAGGTCCTATGTTGCAACTTGAGACCATCTGCACATGTTACAGAACAGCTCTGCCATGATCCCCAACTCTACCAGCAGCCGTCTTAATAAAACATATGACTTTGTGATTTATACTTGATAAAACTATTTGATTAGTTCATATTTCCCACTAAATTTGAATTATAATACACATTGAAATCGGATACTAATTCAGTATTTGGTATGCAAAACATAAAAAACATACATGGCAAAAAACAACAAAGATGTACTTATTTTTTAACATCGTTAAACATGGACATGACCTAACAAATATAATTCATCATCGCTGTCAACCAAAAGCAGCTGGCCCCTACATGTGGGCACACAATCTGAGAAGACGTAAGGCGGAGATCTCTCCATGAATATACCTCTCATACAGAGAGAACAGCTTCCCCTGGATGGAACGGGTCGCTTGCAGTTGATCCAGTTTCATTTTCCCTTCGTATATCGGCCGAGAGAGGCATGTTCAAGTGAACTGTAGAGTGTTTCTTATTGAACTACAACTCATATTTCAAAATAATATATTTTTTTCTTTTGTATAAACTTGATGGCACATATTTACTAACATGGCATGTTGACACAAACAGAGGACGTCTCTGAGTTTCCCTCACAAGTCCTGCCGTATGCTGAAGGATTCGGGTTTGTACAGGTCCTGTGTCGCAACTTGAGACCATCTCCACATGTGACAGAACAGCTCTGCCATGAATCCCAACTCTACCAGCCGCCATCTAAATAAAACATATGACTTTTGTGATTTATACTAGATTAAACTTGGCTCTTGGCCAAAAAACATGCCGTAACGAAACCATAACCACAGGGTGTCTACGAGACAGTATTCTTATTAATGATTGAGCATGCCGCCATATTATCACATTGCACATAAAAAAGTTGATTAGTCCACCGATGTGACCAGTGTCTAGCGGCTACTTCTAAAGATAACACTTCGAGGTAGCTTATAGGTAGTTTTGCAGTTTTTATTGCCCTGGGCATGTAAATAAAATCTCCCTGATAAAACGCTCAGGCTGTCAAGCGGTCATACTTTTTCCTACTATTTCCTACTTTTTCATCAGGATCCTACTTTTTCCTATTTTTTTACCAAATCTTCCTACTATTCCTACTTTTTCATTTTCAATGGAGAATTATTTTTTTTTAAGAGTTTATTTAGTAAACTTGCAGGATGAATGAATCTATGGCATGACTGTATCCCTGTTAAGGTGCATTCATCTAGATGAGACCTGACAACCCATGCTGACTGTCTGCTAGCACCTCTTCAGGAGCATAAATATTTATTTCTTATGTAACTTTTAAAATTATTGACAAGTTTTTTTTTTAAGTAACAATAGTGCCTTGTTTACTTCCTTAGCATTTGTACACTGCAGACTTCACTACCTTACACAGTTCCCAGTGATGCAAGAGCTGAGGGAACCCATTGTTTATTCCAGTTTTATTTTGTTTCCATTGACAACAATTTGACCAAACCTTATGCATGTTTACATGATATTGCTGTTTGGAATGTAGAGATATAGAGATACATGTATTGTATGAGTGGTTATGTAATATGGAATTTATTACACAAGTTATTGGAAAAAAAGATAAAACTGATGCTTTGCCGAGTTTTCATCATTTACAATTTACATTTACTATAATGTAATAAATTCTGTATTACATGACAACGGATATGATGTTCTATTGATATCATAGGTACATCATGTTTAGTAATCAAAGATAAATGCACAGAGCCTAAATGCCCTGATACATTTTTATGCCCCCGGTAGGGTGGCATATTGCAGTTGTACTGTCAGTCCGTTTGTCTGTCTGTCTGTCTGTGTGTGTGTGTGTGTGTGTGTGTGTGTCCGTCCGAAAACTTTAATATGGGCCATAACTTTTGCAATATTGAAGATAGCAACTTGATATTTGGCATGCATGTGAATCTCATGAAGCTGCACATTTTGAGTGGTGAAAGGTGAAGGTCAATCTTCAAGGTCAAAAGTTAAAAATACAATCCAAGGGAAGTAATAAGCTTTAAAAGGGAGATTATTTCTAAACCTGCCAAATGATATATTGAAATTTTATTTCAAAGCTGCGCAATAGTGGGCATTGTGTTTCGGACAAACACAATTCTTGTCTAATGAATCCATAGCTAGTGAGGTAACTTCAAGGTGTTAAAGCGAAGTATTAAAATTATTAACGGCATTATTACACTCCCGCAAAGTCATCAATAATGTAAAAGCCATTATTTGAAACTGGAATAAACAATGTAGTGCAACTGTTTCATTGCCCAATCAATGATGTCATAAAAGATGTCAGGTGATAAGGTCCTATCTCCAGTTGCATAATCTGCTCTGCAATGACCAGTCATTTTGAATGTAACTTAAGTCATTATAACTGCACCCTATTGTCAATTTAAAGGTTTGACAATGTAGCTGTAGCAGAGCATTGACACTGCTTTATATACTAGTATTAATCTTGTACAACAAGTTGGTGTATCACTAAATAAATTTGGTCTTCTGCTTAAGGATATAACATGCACAATATAATTACCATTTTTATATCGCTACACAGAAGACCTCTAACCACTTATTTGATGATACACCAAAATGAACAGCATCTTATTGCATGTATTCTTCTTTATCAGGGTAGCTTTGCTTGAAACTTAATTATCATAGATACACTATAAGTGCTAAAATTCCTAGTGGGAAAACAAAGTTTAACCCTTCATGGATGGAGAAGTTGGACAACAGTGGAAAAACACTGGGATCATGGTGCAAGAGAGATACCGGCAATGAGTTTGCAAGATATTGTACTGTCTGAATGAAGTCCATCTTGTAGTAATTCTGGTGCTAATCAACTTATAAGTCATGCAGATGGATAAAAACACAAGGAAAACATGAAATACATGCATGATAATTCACAAAAGCGTTCGTTTGGAAGTGCCCAAAAGCCAAGCAGCTCTCAGGGTTGTGGGGATAAATCTATCTGTATGCAAGTACATCCATCACACAAGGAACAGGTACAAAAGGCTGAAATCTTCTGGGCCCTTAAGGTAGCTTCAAGTGGGTATCCATACAGAACATGTGATGGCACTCCTGCTCTGTTTCAAGCTATGTTTCCTGGACCTGTGTCTAAAAAATTAGTATTATGTATTCCTACTTTTGAGGGAAAAGTTCCTACTTTTTCCTACTTTTTTCCTACTTTTCTTGCAAAAGTAGTTCCTATTTTTTCCTACTTTTTGAAAAAAGGTCACTTGACAGCCTGAACGCTCAACATGCAATTTTACATGCATCAATACTAACAGAGCTGACCCAGAGTCAATTTTTTGCATGGTACCGTTCAATACTTTCATGAAATCAAGCCACCAAATTATATCCAGCTTCATGTCCCTGGTCACGTGGGTTCGGTGGCATAGAGTGTGTTGGCGCGGTCAATTACACGTCGCAGATGGAAACGCCCTCCATATATGCATTGTGTGATCCAATTTAATTTACTGACAATATGCTGTATATGTAATTTTACACGAGTTCATCGTTTTCTGTAGTAGTCCGTGAATTTCTTGCAATTTTGTATTTATACCCCCACAAACGAAGTTTAGGGGGGTATATAGGAGTGAACTTGTCTGTCGGTCGGTCTGTCTGTCGGTCCGTATTAAGTGTCCGCTCTCTAATTCAAGTAAAACTAAGTCAAGGGGTCACTAAGTGCATCTTAAACATTCAGCATGTTGTCCGCTCTCTATTTCAAGTTGTTTTCATCTGATCTTCACCAAACTTGGTCAGAAGTTGTATCAAGATGATGTCTAGGCCAAGTTCGAACATGGGCCTTGCCGGGTCTAAAACTAGGTCACGGGGTCACTAAGTGCGTTTTAAACATTCAGCATGTTGTCCGCTCTCTAATTCAAGTAGTATTCATCCGATCTTCACCAAACTTGGTCAGAAGTTTTATCTAGATGATCTGAAGGCCAAGTTCGAACATGGGCCATGCCAGATCAAAAACTAGGTCACAGGGTCACTTAGTACGTTTAACACATTGAGCATGGTGTCCGCTCTTTATTTCAAGTAGTTTAAATCCGATAGTTCACCACACTTGGTCAGAAGTTGTAGCTAGATGATGTCTAGGTCAAGTTCGAACATGGGCCAGGCCGGGTCAAAAACTAGGTCATGGGGTCACTTAGTGTGTTTTAAACCTTACCATGTTGTCTGCTCTCTAATTCAAGTAGTTTTTATCCAATCCTCACCAACATTGGTCAGAAGTTGTATCTTGATAATGTCTAGGGCAAGTTTGAATATGGGTCATTCCGGGTCAAAAAACAAGGTCATGGGTCACTTAGTGCTTTTAAACATAACAATGTTGTCCTCTCTCTAATTCAAGTAGTTTTCATCCAATCTTCACCAAACTTGGTCAGAAGTTGTGTCTAGATGATGTCTAGGTCAGGTTTGAATATGGGTCATGCCGGGTCAAAAACTAGGTCACAGGGTATCTTAGTGTGTTTTAAACCTCACCATGTTGTCCGCTCTCTTATTCTAGTAGTTTTTGTCCAATCCTCACCAAACTTGGTCACGAGTTTTATCTAAATGATCTCTAGGACAAGTTTGAACATGGGCCATTCCGGGCCTAAAACTAGGTCATGGGGCACTTAGTGCGTTTTTTAACATTCAGCATTGTGTCCGCTCTCTAATTCAAGTAGTTTACATCTGATCTTCACCAAACTTGGTCAGAAGTTTTATAGAGATGATCTGAAGGCCAAGTTAGAACATTGGCCTTTCTGGATCAAAAACTAGGCAAAGGGGTCACTAAGTGCGTTTTAAAAATTGAGGATGGTGTCCGCTGTTTTTTGTGAAGAGGACATGCAAAATATTATGTGTCAATGCAGCATGTGAGGGTATTCGTCAAGTCTGTGACAAAACTCTAGTTGGTATCTGAAATGTCATAGTCACCAAATTTAGAACCAGGCCGAGAAATGTTATTTCCTGCGCTGGCCCGTCTATTTTGTTATAGTTTATCTGAAAACCGAGCTCACATAATAGTCATAAAAGTTAAAGGAGTGCCATTTTACAAGCTTTAAAAGAATTTCCTAAGATTAAAAAATCGTCTAGATAGACCACTATTGCATTTAATCCTCGTTTTTATATTAGTGCTCGCACGGCCTGGGTCAGGGAGTTAAACAGCAAACGGGAGCTGCATTTTGACCATGTATGTTTCCTTGGTGTCATTAGAAAAACGCCATTTAAGATCAGTTGCTGCATAATTTGCTGGGTGTATTGGAATATTTCTGTAGGCATTTTGAAGGTATAACTTTGCCATGTAACAATATTGTGACATTAAATCCATGGCATTCTTGGTCGTCTGGTATTGGAACGTTTCCGTGTCTGCGAAGTCATTCACCGCGCAACCTGCTGGTCAACTACAATCATGAATTTATCATATTTTCGATGGATCATATCCCTTGGGTATAGCTCCGAGTGCTGAAATGATTGTATGCCCATTTTCAATCTCTGTAAGAATTTGGGCCTCTGTTGTTGTTTTTTTTGACAGTTTAACATCTTTATTCACTGTTTAATTTCTACATCGGCAATTTTTTGGCACAAAGTGGCATGTCCAATGTCTGTGTAATTTGTTCAGCTGCCGCTGCATGCACTTCAGAACTCTGAGGTTGAATGGTGGCCTGGGCGCAGCTTTTATTTCTGCATCCCAGTCCTCTGCTGGTTGCTGAACAGCCGGCTTGATGCTGGTTGTTTTTGCTAGCTGTTCAATTTCAGCGTCCCAGTCCTCTGTGACTGGAACCTTAAAAGGACTGTCGACCAGATTTACAAAAAAAAGAAAAGTTCTAAAATACCGTATTTTTTTACTGGTACAATTATTTGTTTATATTGATTAAAATATCACGACTGGTATATTACATAACTTAAACAAGTTGGTACGTTTTCATATTTTCAGTATATTCAATAATAAAATTTAACTGGGTATGTGTACCAGGTAACTACCACTTAACTATAAATAATGCAAGTATATTGTTCCACATTTTCAATCTAATTTTTTAATTCTTTTGGCTTACCAACAAAAAATTTGACAATATGTGAAACATTATAAGTGCCAATTGGTGTTGTAACACCTCTAATTTGTTTACTTAAATTTTGAAAAAAATTTGGTACTTTTTGATCTTTAATAATTAAGCTATAGGAAAATAAATAAATCACTCACCGGAAGTTAGTGGTAACAGATGTTGCAGAAATGGTCTGGTTCGAGTTGTTAGTCGTTCTGTTGTCCCTTCCTGACAATTGTTTTGGTAGCAGCACTTTGTTTTGGTCCTTAGTCATGGGCACCAATTAATAAGGTGTTGCATAGTTTTTTAGCTCGACTGTTTTCGGAGAAAACCCGAGGTATTGTCAAAGCCAGCTCGTCGTGTCAGCCGTCCGTGTCAAGGTTTGTAAAGGTTTTTAACATTTGCTCTAAAATCAAAGTCCTTCCACCTTCAACTTTGAAACTTCATATGTAGATGCACCTTGACGAGTTCTACACGCCACACCCATTTTTGGGTCATAGGTCAAAGGTCAAGGTCACTGTGACCTCTAAAAAAAAAAAATTCTAACAAGCTTTCGCAGCCGAGCGTGGCATTCGTTATGTGGTGCTCTTGTTTTAATTAATAGCATTATGTGTAGATCTACCTAACAACGTGATTTGTAATTAACAAAGTATTATGTAATCCATTAAAATTTCTGTTTTGATTTCTATACCTAAAGTTATTTTCCCAAATATATAAGAACTTTTTAAAATTTAGATACAAGAATCTAGCCGTAAGCCTAAATGGTTCAATACAATAATAAACCTATTAAAATGTGTATAATTTAATGTAATAACAAGATTTGTATCAACAAGATGTAATGTTATCTACAACAAAGTCTTTGACTATTTTGAGCCCACTTTAATTTCAATATCAATGTCTGTATCTTAAGTTCTTTTAAAAAATTTATAACAATTTTAGATACACAAGTCCAGCTGTTAGTCTTAAATGTTCCAATTAAAATAATAACCAGTCTAAATCTTTGATGAACTGAATTGCTGAACAAACTTTCACAAGTCTTTTCATATTTTTTAATTTCTTCAAATATTCATTGTCATGACGCCTTCTATACCTTTTATTTGTAACTATGCATTTTTGAAATTCCCATCCTGAAAATCCATTATGCAATCAATTCATTGAATGACTGACCTTTTCATTTGTTTTTGTTTGTTTTTTTATTCAATTTAAACATACATCTCGTATACATATGAAAACAAGGTTATACATATGAAAACAAGGTTATACATTGACAACATCTACATATCAATAATTGTTATTAAAGTATGTTCACACAATATACATTTCTGCATAAAAGTTGAAGTCAATTTTAGAGATGATGCTAAAATATTATATATAAAAAATTTCCATTTGACCTTGTTGCTGGTCTGGGCTATTAATCGGCTGCCTGGCAGTACTTTGTCCATTCTTTCTGTTCATAATGTTGCATAACATGGCTCATGATTGTGTGGCAGTACTTTTGTCCATCCTTCTCTTCATCAAAGTTGTATATGGCTCACCATTGTGATTAGTGGAAGCTGTACTTTGCTTTGATCCTGGTCATAGCACCATAAAATGATATAGTGCATAGTTCGATCGACGAAGACAGATATAACATTCTTTATTTAAATAGTAGAATTTGTTGGTAAATATATTTACCACAAATACACAAACTGAAGGATAGTGTTTATGAAAGGCATAAACCATAATAAGTTAACCAAGTAATTCTTCAGCTTCATCAGCAGTAAAGAAACCTTATTTTCAAACTTTTCACAGCTTTCATCATCTCTAAGCGAGTAGTCCATTGTTCCATTAGACAATGGGATGCCTGTTTAAGCCTAAGCATGAATGAAAGGTCCCTTCCTGGACAATCTTGGCACACCTGTTATGCCTATATCAGCCAGTTTGTTGCTCTGTTACACACCTGTGACGCCTGTATCAGCCAGTCCGTTGTTCCGTCACACACCTATGATGCCTGTATCAGCCTGTCTGTTGTTCTGTTCCACACCTGTAATGCCTGTATCAGCCAATCTGTTGTTTTGTCACACACCTGTGATGTCTGTATCAGCCAGTCCGTTGTTCCGTCACACACTTGTGATTGACCTGTAACAGCCAGTGTGTTGTTCTGTAACACACCTGTGATGCCTCTATCAGCCAGTCCATTATTCCATCACATATCTGGGATGCTTTTATAAGCCAGTTGGTTGTTCCATCACACACCTGTGAAGCCTCTCTCAGCCAGTCTGTTGTTTAGCCATACACCTGTGATGCATGTATCAGCCAGTCCATTGTTCCGTCATAGACCTGTGGTGCCTGTATCAGCCAGTCCATTGTTCCCTCACACACCTGTGATGCCTGTATCAGCCAGTCTGTTGTTCTGTCACACACTTGTGATGCCTGTATCAGCTAGTCTGTTGTTCCGTCATACACCTGTGTAGCTTGTAGCAGCCAGTCCGTTGTTCCCTCACACACTTGTGATGCCTGTATCAGCCAATCTGTTGTTCTGTAACACACCTGTGACGCCTGTATCAGATAACTGGGTCTTCTATCGACATCCCGCTATATTTTCCAACTATACTGGGAACGCGCGTCAAGCAGTTAAAGTTTTGCGCACAATAAGTTGTTTTTTCCTTATATTGCTATTGTAAAAACTTGCTAACACTTTAAGTCACATTAATTGTCCAATCTTCATGAACTTGGTGACAATATTTGTCTCAATAATATCTTTGATGAGGTAAAAAAATGGTTCCTATTGGTTGCAAAACATGGCCGCTAGGGGGCCGGGCATATTTTTTCGTATGGCTTTGGAAAAACTTTTTAACACTCTAAAACTCACATTTATTGTTCAATCTTGTTAACACGTCATCAGAACATTTGTTTTAATGATATCTTGGATCAGTTTGAAAATAGTTCCGGTCGGTTGAAAAACATTGCCACTATGGGTCGGGGCATTTATCCTAATATGGCTATAGTAAAACTTTGTTAGCACAAATGTACATTTATATTTCACTCTTCATGAAACTTGGTAAGAACATTTGTTCTAATGATATCTTGGGGCTGCACTTAGCAGGTCAGTTCCTTTGTATCTCAGGAGAGCAACTTTGGGCCTTTCAGGCCCTCTTGTTTAAAGTAGTTTTCTTTATTTAGGAAATTCCCATTATGAAAATTAATAATGACATCATTTAATTTAAAACTGACCTTTTCCGTTCACTTGTTGCTGTTCTTGGCACTTAATTGTCTGTGTGGCAGTTCTCTGGTTGATCGTTGTCTTCATCAAAGTTGTAGTCATCTCTGGCTGGCAATCCTGATTAGTGACAGCTACATTTCGCTTCAATCTTGGTCACGGCACCATAAGGAGATGTGTTGCTTAGTTCAATTGAGGAAGAAGAACACTGAATTCTTTGAATTATGCTTCACTTTTTCGTAGCAAATTGCAGTTTGTATTTTCGTATATGACAGAGGCGTCAAAGTTCAGGATTATGCCTGAAATCAGGATTTTGGCCCTTAAGGACCAATTTTGCTTTTGATATAAATCAGAGAATTTTTTTCTGGAATTGTAAGATTATTGTCACAAAATGTCATCTTTAACACAAATTATTTTACTTTGACATAATGTTTACAAAGGTATATACAATAGTAAACAAAGTTACATAAGTAATATACAATAGTAAACAAAGTTACATGAATTACTAACACAAAACGATAGGCCTATTTTCAGGATTTTAGATTTTGGCCAATTGACAACCCTGTATGAGCAAATAACCTGTGGCACTTGTTCCATCACACACCTGTGACACATGTTCCATCACACACCCCTGACACTTGTTCCATCACTAACCTGTGACACCTGTTCCATTGCACACCAGTGACACCTGCACCATCACACACCTTGGATACTTGTTCTCATCACCTTTCATTTGAGCTATTTTTTCACCAACTGTTGGGATCTTGCCTTGATTCAGTCTTGATTTTGTCACATGATTCTTTACATTTGATTCTGCATATATTGTAAAATCAAGAATCACTGAATCTATCCTATTTGTTTTTGCCCTGAGTCCAAACATTTATTACACAACACATATACCTTTAATTCCTCGGCTTTATGTTTTTCCTGTCAGAGACAGGCAGTCTTCTGTAACTCTTAGGACCTGTATTTCTGTTTGTTCCACCTTTGCCTTCCTTACTTGATAATATTCTGTTGGTTCATTAAACATTGGAAAGTGTTCTTGGGATATCTCTTTATCTGTCTCAATATTTCAAAGGTCAAGGTCATGCTTAAAGGTCAAAAGTCGATTTTGTCCAGAAGCAGCATCTGTTTGACATGAGCAGAGTTATGAGATAAAACTTCAATGTGAGGGAATATTTTTGGATAAATGTCTAGTTTATTTCGATCTTTTCTATTGTTCGCTTAAGTTTGTACCTTCTATCCGGTCAATTCTTCAATCACTTATGTCCGTGAACACAGGTGAGCATTAAGGGGGATCATAGCCCACTTGTTGATAACCTTGCCAGCTATTTTTTCACCTGGCACATGTGTTTGAATTGTCTGTATCACAATTGAAAGATTGAAATAATGGTAGATTGTGATCTTTTTTCAATTAGCTTATGAAATATGTCACACACAAAAACTAGAAAATAAATCTGGATAATTTTGAAGATATGCGGGCAAGTCCATAGAAATTTTATTTGCCAGTATGCCCTTATATCATTTAAGTTTCATTTATCTGCCCTTGACAAAATGTGTTTACATCTTTATGTATAGGTTTTAGTGTATCAACACATTTGAGCAGGACTCTGGGAAAATGGGGCGAAATGCATGTGCGTAAAGTGTGCACTCAGATGATGGATGACACTTGACCACTTTTATGGTATTTATTTGTTAAAAAAGGTTGTCTGTTATTGTGAAACTCCAGTTCAGATGGAAAGTGTTGTCCTGGAAATAAAGCTTTGTTCACTCAGAGAGGGGCTGATTCATGTGTTGTGCTTAATTGCCATGCGTGTACAAATTTCTGATTTTTCAGTTTTTGGCATGTGCCACAAATGACTTTTTTTAAAGTTTTGATTTCAACTTTTCACTCACATTCCTTTTGATAAGGTTTGTTTGTTTTCATATCGTAGTTTTATATACTAATGCGTGGAATGAAACATGTTTACCTCTCTATTTTGTTGTAGCATAGATTGCTGAAAGTATTTATAGTAATGAAACAAAAATCTTTGCAATTTTATCTTTTGATGTACATCATGACTTCTTTAACTCGAGCCTCCTACGATTGCTTTAACAGATTGTATAGCAGAACTCTTAATACCTCAATAATAAATGGTCACCTAATACTCGAGCATCAATAACTCTATACCTCGAACACATATGTCATGGTCCAATATTTATCAAATTTTGAAATTTACCTTCCTTTGCATTAAGAGGTTATATAGGTCGCCGTGGCAAAGTGGATATGGTGTCCGCCTATTGATCCGAAGGTCATGGTTTGAACCCACTGTGGAAGGGTTCTTTAGATCTCCCCCAGACACCAAGTACTGGTTCTAGTCCCAGGAAATGGACTCGAGAGCATTTCAAATAAGCCTTTGGCTTTCAGCTAAATTTAATATAAATAGGTTAAAACTAACATTACAAGGTTCTTCTCACCTCTGTTTAAGAACTGTCTGACAGGGGTAAGTGGTTTGCACATTGTGATAGCTGAAAGCAGGATAACATGACATGTTTTAAACACATGTCAAGGAGAAAAATTTACTAGGAGGAAAATTGGTGTATTCTTTAATACTGTATTAACTGTATTATCTTAAACATTGTTATTTACAAGTTAAACAGTTGTGCTGTAATTGTATTTTATTATAAACATGTTTTAATGACAATTGAACGGTGTAAGTATTTGTGTAAATGAATTATACATTACCTTTAAAGTAAAACATTTGAATTGTTTCTAACTTCTCTATAATTATGGACACCCCAATAACTCAAGACCTTTGATAACTCAAGAATACCATTAACCACTGTGCGACCTGAAGTTATAGAAGTCATATTGTAGCTGTTAATGATAACTCTTCAGGTGCTTATTACATTTTTCATATGCATTGTACATCTGGTCTGACATAATTATTCTCTGTCTCATTTATATTGTTTTGAAAAAAAAGTTGTTTATATAATATTGTTATTTATGTACATTATGTTACAAAGGCTTTACAAAAGTGTAATACATTTTACATGTCAATATATACAATTATATTAACAAAATGGTTAAGTTTGTTTTCATACCTTCTCAAACAAAATTTTAGAGGTGGTCAATTTGAGTCACTCTGAGTGTTGGTCGGTCCATCTGTTTGTCAGCTTGTCCGTGTAAATCGTCCTAAGTTTTTCATGTGAATTTCTTTCACATTCTCTATTTCCCTCTCAGAAGCAAAGTGAAAATGGCTATTTGCAAACATAATAAAACCAAAACAGCCTGCGAGTAACTCACAGTCTGTTCAGATCTTTGCTGTTTGCTGCTCATCAGTATCTAAGGGTTGAAAATGAAGCCTTTAAAACTTGAATCAAGTAAGAAAGGTCTTCAATTAAATTTTCTAAGCGACTTTAAAATATGCATCTAAGTTGTAAAGTTTGCGTACCACCCAAAATATTTTCAATGTCCCTTGACATATTGCTTTAATAATTAGCATACTTCTTCACCAACATGACCCCAACCTATAAACAAGAGCAGACAACTATATCATGCATTTTGTAAGAATTATGGCCCTTTTTCCACTTAGAATATGCATATTCTTGATAACTGTTTGTTAAAGTTTGCGTACCACCCCAAATATGTCCTATATCCCTTGACATATTGCTTTCATATCTTGCAAACTTCTTTACTAACATGACCCCAATCTATAAACAAGAGCAGACAACTGTATCAAGCATTTTGTAAAAAATATGGCCATTTTTCACTTAGAATATGCATATTATTGATAAATCTATGTTAAAGTTTGTGTACCACCTCAAATATTTTCTATGTCCTTTGACATATTGCTTTCATATTTTGCATACTTCTTTACCAACATGACCCCAATGTATAAACAAGAGCAGACAACTGTATCAAGCATTTTGACAGAATTATGGCCCCTTTTATAGTTATTATTTATCAAATATAATCAGCATGTGATTGTTAATCAAATATAATAATAGTATTGTCCATATGCTATAACTTGTATATCCTGTCTTAACACAGTTTTTTTAATCAACATTTTATTATTGTTAATCTGACCTTTGTTGTACAGCTGATATTGGATCTGAGCTTTGTGAGACCAGCTGATCTTGGTTATGAGCTTTGCTAGACCAGCTGTTATTGGATATGAGCTTTGTTAGACAAGATGATATTGGATCTGAGCTTTGTTAGACCAGCTGATCTTGGATATGAGCTTTGGTAGACCAGCTGTTATTGGATATGAGCTTTGTTAGACAAGATGATATTGGATCTGAGCTTTGTTAGACCAGCTGATCTTGGATAGGAGCTTTGTTAGACCAGCTGATATTGGATATAAGCTTTGTTAGACAAGATGATAGTGGATCTGAGCTTTGTTAGACCAGCTGATATTGGATATAAGCTTGGTGCGACCAGCTGATAAAGGATATGAGGTTTGTAAGACCAGTTGATCTTAGATATGAGTTTTATTAGACCAGCTGATATTGGATATGAGCGTTTTTAGAACAGCTAATATTAGATATGAGCTTTGATTTTCAGGTCACTAGGTCAAAGGTCAAGGTCAGGGTGACCCGAAATAGTAAAATGGTTTCCGGATGATAACTCAAGAACGCTCATGCCTAGGATCATGAAACTTCATAGGTACATTGATCATGACTCGCAGATGACCCCTATTGATTTTTATCAGGTCACTAGGTCAAAGGTCAAGGTCACGGTGAACTGAAATAATAAAATGGTTTCCGGATGATAACTCAAGAACGCTTATGCCTAGGATCATGAAACTTGATAGGTAGATTGATCATGACTCGCAGTTGACCCCTTTTGATTTTCAGGTCACTAGGTCAAAGGTCAAGGTCATGGTTACCTGAAATAGTAAAATGGTTTCCGGATGATAACTCAAGAGCGTTTATGCCTAGGATCATGAAACTTCATAGGTACATTGATCATGACTGGCAGATGACCCCTATTGATTTTCAGATCACTAGGTCAAAGGTCAAGGTCACGGTGACCCGAAATAGTAAAATGGTTTCCGGATGATAACTCAAGAACACTTATGCCTAGGATCATGAAACTTGATAGGTAGATTGATCATGACTCGCAGATGACCCCTATTGATTTTCATGTCACTAGGTCAAAGGTCTAGGTCATGGAGACCCGAAAAAGTAAAATGGTTTCCAGATGATAACTCAAGAACGCTTATGGCTAGGATCATGAAACTTCATAGGTACATTGATCATGACTCGCAGATGACCCCTACTGATTATCAGGTCACTAGGTCAAAGGTCAAGGTCACAGTGACAAAAAACATATTCACACAATGGCTGCCACTACAATGGAGCCCATATGGGGGGCATGCATGTGTTACAAACAGCCCTTGTTTTTTTATAACATATTATTTCAGGTAGTGGTTTGTTTGCATTTTTATTGTGAAGCATGTGCAGAGACTAAGAAAGATTACAGCAGTTGTTAATTAAGTTTTTACAAAGTTTCCAGAATGTTGGTTTGCAAATGTGAATAATAATGGGATTATCATTGCTGTTGTAAAGCTGAATTGAGTGTCTTTTATTATGAGGATTTTGAGAAGCATTTTGAAGTTTGTTTTGATAAGTTTTATTTAAACAGGAACTGATTTGAACATTTTGAATTACTTGTTATTTATATTTGTAATTAATTAAATATGATGAAACTGATGTGTAATTCATTTGTTCATTTTCAGTATTTTACTATGAAACTAGTCAAAACATCAATCTCTTGTAATGAATGTATGACTTGTAAGCCATATGCTTCTCTGGCAAACTTACAATTGTGTTTTTCAATAAGTTAATGCAACTTATGAATCGTAGTTTCAGAGGTTTTATTGAAACTTTCCTCACATATATTTTTACAAAACAAATTATTCATAATTTTAAAAACATAATTTTTGATCTCAATATCTGCCAAATCCACCTGACTTTGCCTTTTATTCCATGTGTGATATTAAAACTTGTTATTTTGTTTTACTTATTTTTAGTTATTATGTATTAGTAGTCCTGTTCTTGTTGTGTTTATATTTCTTGAGAAACATTTCAATGAATCCATCACTTTTATATACTTGTATTTTATGTTGTGATAGGTATTCCATCTTTTATTCATGTTTATCTTTTTTTGTTGACATTTTAATATTACATATGTTACATATCAAATTGAATGGTTTTAATTTTATATTGTGCTTGGTATTCATTGTTTTATATTTGTTGATGTTTTCTGGTTGACAATTTAATATTGTGTATGTGACATATCAAAATAGAAATAAAGTTTCTATATTTTCATTACTTTTGTTGTTCATGTTCTTACAAGTATATGAATTCTATCAAGAAGTTGTAATAAATCCTTGCTGTTTCATAATATTTTATGAAGAATCACAACTATGAACAACATAATATTTTATACATTCTTTGTTAAAAAAAAAAATACAATCACGTACATTTCATAAAGAATGACGTGTACACAAAAAAAAGATTTCAAGTACATTTGCAATAGCTGTAACTGACAAAAAAAGTTGTTTAATATACTTGTTCATATGTGTCTTGTTCTGATAAAACTGGGCTTAATTCATGTGCGTAAAGTGTCGTCCCATAATAAGCTGTGCAGTCCGCACAGGCTAATCAGGGACAACACTTTCCTCTTTTATGGTATTTTTAGTTTCAAGGAAGTCCCTCCTTACCAAAAAATCAAGTTTAGGCGGAAAGTGTCGTCCCTGATTAGCCTGTGTGGACTGCACAGGCTAATCTGGGACGACACTTTACGCACATGAATTAAGCCCAGTTTTCATAGAACAAGATACATATATTGCACAGATAATAGTTGTGTCTTGATGGCACTATTTTCATTCCAAAAGTAAATTACTGGATTATTGACGAATTTTTTTATTACTGCAAACATATTAACAGAGAAGTTAATAGCCTCGTATTCTAAAATCTTCAGCTTATGATGGCCATTGTGAAATAGCACAATTGACTGCCAGTACTTTTGGACAAAAACTAGCTGTTGGCTGTAGAAAAGGCAACTATAATGTGCATACAAATTTATGTACATTCACATACATTTACATGCATTAACTTGACAGTCGTTTATGAGTTACACATCACAGACACAAATAGATGCTAATATTTGTTGAGTTGTGCCATATATTACATTATCCTGACAGCAGTATAAAACAGGTGTGTCCTTTCTTCAACAATATAAGGCACTAAACAGAATCAAAGTACTGACAGTACTGGTGTGACGATGCTTTTGAAGAGGATGGATATAAAACATCAATTTAAGTCTATCTATATCACCACAATTGTGTATGTTGATACGAACATTTGGGTACGATAAAAAATTTGGGTACGAAAAAAATTTGCGTACGAAACATTTTTGGTACGAAAAAAAAGTTTAGGGGTACGGGGAAGTAGTACCCGTGGGTAACTTGACCCATTGAGCGAAACTGGGAGGCGGGTCACATTCTTGTTCATTAAGTATGGCAATACCTTCATGATGATTCTCGAAAGTAGGTATGAGCACATAGCCGGACCATGTGAGCTCAATCGTATGAGCACTTGACTATCCGAGTTCGCCCACGAACATATGGATAAGTTAACTAATAGCGAAATGACCTTATACATGTATATGCTGAAATCTAACAATCGAACGAAATATCAAACATGGTATGTACACTTAGGTGATTGTGTAATTTCTGTTAGAATATCGTATTCAATATGTAAATTTTAAATGATTGTGCCCGCACTTGAGTTTGTTGCCTTGTTTGAGTCTATACGCGCCTAGGCTGCACCCAGTGTGTGTATTTGTGTTTTTCCAAGGTAATGAGTTACCTCCGCGCTGAGGCTGCATAATGTTGGGACCCAGAGTGTGTCCAGCACTCCTACCTAATAAGATTAGATTGACGACAGTTGGGACGAATTTTGAATGATAGCTGCAATTTCCAGCTATTTGTTTTGTACTGAAATACTTTTTAATTTTTTATATGGTCAAATGCTGCGGGGGGTGGATGAGATTATCCGGAAAAAAACACCTGTCCGGAATGGTGACCACAAAACAGACAAATTATAACATTGCGCCAGGAGCGGGAATCGAACCGGTGTCGTAAAGGTGAAAAAGCGAATGTCCTTACCACTGCGCTAGCGGGACGGACAATTACGCAAAGAAATGTTGTTATATCTATATATATCATAGCAGTGCAGCGTTTACAATTTGCAGGTTCGAAATTGTTCGCATTCTTTAGTTTTGTGATCACGTAAAAAGTTAATATTACATGTTTTATTAGCAATTTATTTACTAAATCGAGAACAAATATCAAACAAAATAGAGAAAATATATAGTTGTTTTATTGGTCCATAAAAATAAAATGGATGTAAAATTACTAATTTTAAATTAACGTTCTGATACTTTTATTGAATCTGTTTCCCCAGGATATGCTGTTCTATTAATATTTACCTTTATCAACACGAACGACGACTCTGCTAGGAGAATGTTATCAATGAAAATCAACGAGCAATCTCCTTCGCAGTGGCGAATGCCAAGGGAAGTAACTGAAAAATCCAGTTATCTCAATCGGACTGGCTCGGTCTTTTACATAGGTTCCCATTGTGAAGAATTTTTTTTACTGGTTATCAAACCTTAGACGACGCTGTTCCAGCATCGTCAAAAAGTTATAATTCTTACAAGCTGATGCAGATTTCCATATATTGCCATTATTATAAAATAATAATTTAACATAAGCACACAACACTTAATGAAATGCACCAACAAGCTGTTGACAAAGCTCAGAGTTGTCACATTTTGATTCACTTTATTACACATTTTTAGTGTCACAGACTGAACAATATAATGAGTCGCATTTTGGGAAAACTAGGCTTAATGCATATGCAAAAATGTCATCCCAGATTAGCCTGTGAAGTATCGGCATGGTATTCAGGGCCAACACTTTCTGCATTTATGGAATTTTTCATTTAAAGATAGTCTCTCCTGAAAGAAATTCCAGCCTAGGCAGAAAGTGGCGGCTTTGATTAGCCGGGCAGACTGAAGAGGCTACTGTGGGATGATACTTTAGGCAAACACATTAAGCCCCTATATCCCACAGCGAGCCTCATATAGTAACTGTACAGTGTTTCATTCACCGAGTAAGGGAAACAACTCAATATTCAGACAGAAAGACACAGACAAAACACATTGCACCATGTTTGTTACCACACTTGATGGTTTCCAAACCAATTAAGGTTATCTCTAGGAAAGTTCATAACTTTATAATCAGTCTCAAATACGTCAAGGTAAATAAATGTTGGTTGATATTGGTGGAATAATCCAAATAAAGGCAATGCCCAAGAAAAGTTGAGTGATATGCATGGAATAGTCCAAAATAAGCGAATGCCCAAGAAAAGTTTAGTAAAATGCATGGAATAGTCCAAAATAAGCGAATGCCCAAGAAAAGTTTAGTAATATGCATGGAATAGTCCAAAATAAGCGAATGCCCAAGAAAAGTTTAGTAATATGCATGGAATAGTCCAAATCAAGGCAACACCCAAGAAAAGTTGAGTGATATGGGTGGAAGAGGCACAATTATAAGAAATAATGTGTTCCTCCAAGTCCTATAATATATGGTGCTCGCACTGGACTAAATGACAAGCATTAACAATTGAAATAGTGGCATCTATATTAAAATCTCTGCGAGAACTTTGGTTACAGTCATCAAATGCATAGAAACAATCATTTTTCAAATGTTTTTCATCTTCAAACTCATTCCATTTCACGTAACCCTTAAGATGCAAGTAAATAAAGCATAGAGTATTTTAATATAATTTGAAATAATTATCATTGGTAGGGACTATTTTTCATTTTTCGACAAATGGAAAAAACAGGACCTTGAAAAACACTACTGATATAAAGAAATCTTCTTGCCAATTTTTTTTTTAACACCAAATAATTTAAATAATTAAACAAATATTTTTCCTCTGAAAATACATAAATGCCACCTCACTCGAATGGCAGATGACCAAAGATCAACACATATTGTAAACAAATAAACTACAAAGATATCACAGTTCTTCAAATTGAAATTGTTGTAGTTGC
Source organism: Dreissena polymorpha (assembly GCF_020536995.1). Classification (NCBI taxonomy): domain Eukaryota; kingdom Metazoa; phylum Mollusca; class Bivalvia; order Myida; family Dreissenidae; genus Dreissena; species Dreissena polymorpha. The sequence goes on along the minus strand of NC_068355.1, from coordinate 139,685,568 downwards.
AGTCCATATTTAACCCTTTCAGTGCGGGAACCGAATTTTGAAGGTCTTTGCAACCAGTTTGGATCCAGATGAGACGCCACAGAACGTGGCGTCTCATCAGGATCCAAACTGTTTGCTATTCTGATAGTATTCTTTAAAAAAATCGAAGAAAATGCTAATTTTAGAAATTCAGCAGACAACATTTTAGCAGAAGACAAATTACCCAGCATTCAAAGGGTTAATCCTTTCCCGCTCAGAAGCAAAGTTAAAATTGCTGTTGCAAACAGCATAAAACCAGAACAGCCTGCGAGTAACTTGCAGTCTTTTCAGGTTTCATGCTGTTTGCTGCTCATCAGTATATTGGGGTTGGAAATGAAGCCTTTACCACTGGAATCTAGTCAGAAAGGTCTTAAATTAAATTTTCTATGGGACTATAAATACGTCAAAGTTTGTATCTGAGTGGTAAAGGGTTACTAAAGTCTCAATTTTTAATGAAGTTGATTTCAAATCGCGCCTTAAAGTTTTCGTCACCCTCCAAATATGGGTACCACAGAATGTAGTTGGTGTCCCACATATTGTTGTACATGTTGAACGCAAATCCCGTGATCTCCTGCTGTGAGATTGGCCGCAGTGGCACAGGAAACGGGGAGGGGACGGTGCTTGTTGTTGCCAGGGAGACCAGGGGTGTGTCTATGGCAACCACTTGCAGACCGTCACCCTGGGTGGTTGTGTACAGGACATCAGAATCAACAGCTGAAAACACACATGTAAGTAAACATGTACGAAAATAAGTTGCTTTTTTAATTAATTAATGTTTTGTAATATGGATGTTGAGCATATTCCACCAATGACAACTAACTAACTAAGCGTTTTTCTGAGAAAACTGGGCTTAATGCATGTGCATAAAGTGTCATCCCAGATTAGCCTGTGCAGTAAAAACAGGCTAATCTGGGATGAAACTTTCTGCCTACACTGTTGAGAACAGACTTCGGTTTAGAAGAGACTTCCTTTAAACGAAAAAATTCATTAAAACGGAAAATATCCTCCCAGATAAACCTGTGCAGACTGCACCGGTTAACCTGGGACAACACTTTATGCACATGCAATAAGCCTTGTTAGGCTAACCTGGGAAACACTTTATGCACATGCAATAAGCCTCGTTTTTCTAGAAAGAGGCTTGTGTTAATCAGAACTACTGAAAACACATGACAGTAAACATGTATGAAAATAAGTTGCTCAGGATGTTATTTTTTCAATAAGTTCTTGTGAGTAACAACTCATACACAAGTTTTTTGCAATTTAATTTTTTTGTTAACAAATATCGAAGTCCAATGTGTTTCCTTAACTTTGTACAGGCACACTGAGAAGCTATGGAGTCCTAAATATTTATGAGTAAGACCATTTTTCAAGTCCCCCCCCCCACCCCCAGAAGCTATGATATCATCTTCATGACTTTGCAATCAATCACATCATAACACCACTATGCACAACTTCACAAATGAGAAACAAAGATAATCATGCCACCAAAAGTGTTACATATATATTTGTTTTATATCATTGTATTATTACATTTTAGTAATCTTTATAATGTTAACTTCCCAATTATACTGTTTTTAAGTGTCTCCATTTTTTTAAAGAATAACTGCGTTGTAATTTTGATATTGCCCATACAAAAAAGCGAATAATCCAACAATTACATCATACACTCATATTTTTGTAAAAACTCAATTATCCCTTTTCTGCTGAGAAGATGGTGAATACAGCATATCTAGTTTGCTAATTTTTGGTGGACTGTTCAGGTTTTATGCTGTTTGCTGCTCATCATAATCTAAGGATTGGAAATGAAGGCTTTAAAACTTACATCTTGTAAGAAAGGTGTTCAATTTAATCTGATTTTCTAAGGGACTACACACTTGTCTAAGTATGTATCTGAGTTGTAAAGGGCTATGTCACTAACCATGCAAATACTGACTGCCATTCAGTACAACATTATCTGGACTGACAAGCTGCCCAAGTTTCCTGAGTTTCCATGAGTAGGTTGGAGTTGTTCCCCTTGAATACTCATTCTCCATTTCCATTTCCTGTTTGTAGACTGGTTTCTTTTTCTGGCTCTGTTGGACAGGAACTGGCGGATTTGGGGAGAAGTAGTACATAAGGGATTCTGGGATACGCGTGGTCGTCTTGTCAAACCACTGTAGCGTGACTTGAAAACCTAAAGAATGTCAATTGATTAAAGCCTTACTTAGAAAACAGGGCTTAATTCATGTAAATGCGTCAAGTGTCGTCCTAGATTAGCCTGTGCAAAGAGGCACCTCAGGGCAGACACATTTCACTAAAACTGTACAAGAAGAGACTTCCTTTATAAGGAACATACAATAAAAGCAGAAAGTGTCGTCCTGGATTAGCCTGTGCAGAATGCAAAGGCGAATCTGGGATGACACTTAAAACATTCATTAAGCAAAGTTTTCACAGAACGAGATTCATTTAGTATTTTGTATACCTAATAGACAAGGGAGGCAACCTGTATGTTTATGAAATTGTGTTTTCTTTGTATTTAGATTAGTGTAAACATCGAAATACAGGTCTTCAAAAAGAAGTCAATTTCCTTTGAAAGAAACAAAAAGTAAAGAAAAGCCATTCTCTCAACAATTTCTATTGCACTCAATAGGTTGTGATTTGCACCTTACATTAGGGGTGCTGGCATTATATCTCTTTACCCTTTCCCCATAAGAAGCAAAGTGAAAATGACTTTTGCAACCAGCATAAAACCAGAACAGCCTGCAAGTGACTCGCAGTCTGTTCAGGTTTAATTAATGCTGTTTGCTGCTCATCAGTATTTTAGGGTTGAGAATAAAGCCTTTAAAAGTTGAATCTAGTAAAAAAAAAGGTCTTTAATTAAATTTAACTTTCTAAGGAACTACAAATGCGTCAAAATACGTATCTAAATGGTAAAGGGTTAAGGAACACCAAGTATTGAGTCTTCCCGTAACACTTTTTTAAGAGGCAATTTTAAAAATAAAATACACCAATATACCCAGGAGCGTTTCAAGTGCTGAATGAATATGTTTGTCAAGTTTCATCACTCTTGCAAAAATATAACACAAAGTAAACAAATTATGTTTTGGCCTTCTAGAAGGCAATAACTCAAGTTTTGTAAAACAGCCTAACCAAAATATGAAGGTGCACAAGTTCACACACTGGTTAACATTTACCTTAAGCAGCAATACTTTTGAACAAGTTTTGGCTAAAAGGGCCATTACTCCCATTACTTAAAAAAGCAACCTAATTCGTTGAATTGATAACCCCCACCAATATGCTTCTGGACACTCATATCAAGTTTCAATGAAATCCACCAAAGCACTTCCAAGATATGGCTCCAGACACACAAAAAAAAGCATTTTTTCAAGATACAAAGGGCCATAACTCTGTTATTAACAGATGGTGTACAATGCCATATGACGTGCATCATCCTCTTATCCATATATATACTCATACGTAGTTTCAATGAAATCTGCCTAAGCACTTCCAAGATATGGCTCCGGACACAAAAGTGCCGGACGGTCGGAAAGACGGACGGACGGAAAGATGGACGGACGGACAACGCCAAAACAATATCCCTCTGCCTATGGCGGGGAATAATTATCTTCAGGTGTTCAAGTTCACATGCTGGTTAAAATGTTTGTAAAGTTTCATCCATCAGGCAGAATTTTTTTTGGAGTTATGTGGGACACAAAGATTGCAGGGCCTAATGGATGGACTGACAGGGGCAAACTTTTTGCTCCAACCCCCTTTTGAAAGGGGAGGCATCAACAAATGTTTGAATCAGTGTAAAAATAAATAAAAAACATCCCGAGACACCTGCTTATCTGGGATAAAACTTTATGGTTTAACTGAATTTTTGCTAAAAACCTTTAAACGAAAAATTTATTGAATGCAGAAAGTGTTGTCCCTGATTAGCCTGTGCAGTCTGAACAGGCTGAACTGGGATGACACTTGAGCCACATGCATTAAGCCCCGTTTAGCCAGACTGTTGCTCATAAATATTACCTTGCTTGGAGGGGTTGTAGGCATATGTGATCCACACGTCGCCAGGGGCTCCAAACTCTATCACAGGCTCGGCCTCCAACATCACAATCTTGGCAAGCAGTACAAAGTCATTGCCTGAAAACATACAGCGAGAAGCGTTCTCTGAAGATTGGGCTTAATGCGTGTGTGCAAAGTGTCATCCCAGATTAGCCTGTTCAGTTCTCACAGGCTAATCAGGGACACCACTTTTACCTTTTACGGTAATTTTTGTTTAAAGGTCTGCTCTTAATAAAAATCCAGTGTTGGCAATGAGTGATTAGCCTAACCAAAAAATCCTGTTAGGGCAAAAACTGTCATGACTGATAAGTCTGTTTTGACTGCGAAGGCTAATCTTAGGAAACACTATATGCACATGCTTTAAATCCCATTTTTCCAGACTGAACTCATATATTTCACACAAAATTTGATAGGCAACACTAGACCAACATTTGATAGGCCACACACTACAACAACATTTGATAGGCCACACACTACACCAATACCTTTCCATTTATACAGTTTATCCAGCTTGGTATCCCAGAACTTTGAGACGGCGTTGCTGTTCATGGTCAGGTTGGGTTTCTGATAGAAGGAAGACCATCTGTAGGGGTACATGGTGTTGGACCGATTGAAGTCCCCTTCATCGTACGTACGATACAGGAACCGCCCAAAGTCCATGGATTTCGCCCAATTTTCCTGTACGATGAATGAATTAATTGTGTCAGGAGTGTTTATCTCTCTATTTGAAGAGTATGTCAACATTTGTATGCAATAGTATAATAACTCAATTCCTAAAGCACCCACCTTATTTTCAGAACAACCTACCACATGTCTTTATATAAATAAATTGTTTTGTTTTTGCCTCATAAAATATTGGTTTTTGGAAATGTTTACAATTCTTTAAATAAGTATAGGGTCAACACAACACAAATAATAAATGGAAAAGAATCTTAACCCTTTCCCACTCATAAGCAAAGTGAAAATGGCTGTGTGCAAACAGCATAAAACCAGAACAGCCTACGAGAAACTCAAAGACTGTTCAGGTTGTATGCTGTTTGCTGCTCATCAGTAACTAAGGGTTGGAAATACAGCCTTTAAAGCTTGAATCTTGTAAGAAAGGTCTTGAATTAAATTTAACTATCTTAGGGACCACAAATGCATCAAAATATCTAAGTGGTAAAGGGTTAAACAAACTTTTCTGTCACATCACAAAATGAGCCTTGCTCTGGGAAAACTGGGCTTAATGCATGCTCGTAAAATGTCATCCCAGAGTAGCCTATGCAATCTGCACAGGCTAAACAGGGACCACATTCCCGCACTTATATTTTTTGTTAAAAAAAATATTTTCTAAACAAAAATCCAGTTTAGACGAAAGGTGTCGCCCCTGATCAGCCTTTGTGGACTGCAGAGGTTAATCTGGGTTGACACTTTACACAGATGCATTAAACCCCCTTTTCACAGAGCCCGGCTCATATGAATGTTTTTCAGAAAATCCTACCTTATTAAAGGGATCGAACAGCTGAATGATACCACCAAACTCCCCAAATGCTATCTCCACCCCATCTGTGGTTTTGTACGTTGCAAGAGGATCCACCTCATCATAGCCTGTCACAATCACAACACTAACATCATATGAAGCATATCATCAATTAAATCAGCAACATCATTATCAACATCATCAATGCCATAACCACTATCACCACCACAACCATAGTTATTATCATCAATATCACCAACACTGCCACCACAACAACCACTATCATCATCAACAATATCTTCAATATTATTATCGCCAGCAAAAAATAAGCACCTTAACCCCCACCATAGTCACAAGAAAAAAGCAGCATTATCATCACCAAATTTAAGCTAACTTTAATTTCCTCATCACAGTTCTAGTTAACAATGAACTCAAGTCTGATCACAAACGCGTCTAATACCTCCGCACATCTTTGTCAACTTGTTTTAAGGACTCTACCTGCCAGGTTTGGTGGATCACTGGAAGGTTTGAGATCGTCAAGGGCAGCAAGGATCTTGTCTCTGATTGGATGATCTTCCAGCCTATCCACAGTCTGCTGCACGTACACACGCTGCTCTGCCCAAGACTGCGCACAGTTCACGTAGTTCTGACCTGGAATAGATGAATAAAGACAATTTGAGCTGCGCTAGGGTAAAACAGGGTTAAATGTATGTGTGTAAAGCGCTGTCACAGATTAGCCTGTGCAGACTGCCCATGCTATTATTGTGGAGGAGTACACATTAGGGACTGATTAATGTGCTTAGTATAACAAAGCAACATAAACACTGATATTATCAATTATTATAGACACTGGGTTATTCACGCATGACTAAAACACAACCGTGCGCATCTTCACTGACTTGGGGCCCCACACTGATACTCATAGGCTTTGAAGTTTGACAAGAGGCAATCAAGATGTTATCAAAAAGGGCCAGTGGTGGCTTTTGCCTCAGAAAGGCAGTGTGGTGCAGCGGACAGGCAAAAAAGGCCTGGGAAAAAAACTACTCCAATTCAACTCTCTCAAACATCATCAGCTAGGTGTATAAAAAAACAACAACCGAAGTTCAGAGATTTTTTTTCTTAGAAAATGGCCGTTTCTAACAAATTTGATATGTTTCTGTTTCAAATTTTCTTAACTTTGAGAAGTTTGTGCCACAAATGTTCACATTTTTAAAAAGACTCATTTTTGCACAATTTTTTAAGTTTGTGACTCGTTTCTTCACAAACTTAGAGGCCAAAAGTCGCTTTACAAAGATGGTAAAAAAACTGGTTTGCACCCACCACTCTTGGCCATACTGAAAGCCTTGTTGGTATAGTTCACAGTGTCGTACACTCCAGGCAGGCCCCAAGTGTGTTCACCGAGCTTTATCAGGTAATTCACCGCATCCTGGATACGGAAGTCACTGGTAGAGTCACACTGACCTGGAAACAGAACATGGGCAGGTAACTCAATTGACCCTCATTCTGGGAAAACTGGGCTTAATGCATGTGCCTACCAGTTTAGCCTGTGCAGTACCCACAGGCCTATCAGAGACAACACTTTCCGCTATTATGGACATTTTTCAATTAAATGAAGTCTCTTCTAAAAGAATATCCAGTTTCAGCGGAAAGTGTTGTAACAGATTAACTGACTGCGCAGGCTAATCTGGGACGACATTTTACGCACATGCAAAAAGCCCAGTTTTCCAACAACATGGCTCATTCAATCACCACATGAGGGAGTTTGAAACTGCACAATGAGGCTCATATTACTATTTCATATTACCTGAGCGAATACAATCAGTAAGCACTGTCATAACAACACGATATTCTGCCATCTTTCTTGGGTCAGAAGAGATGCCAGATATCCAGGTGTCCCCTATCTCGTTTGTAACTACAGGCAACATGTCTTGGACTGGTGCCACTTTCTTAACAAAATCTTCGAATGTGGAGGCATGAAGAGTGGCCCCAGGAAACTCCGCCCTCAGGATTTCATAATAGCCCAGGATTTCCTTTTTTAAGAAAGTAAGTAAAGGGAAATAACAAATGATAAACATTATTATTTGCAACAAAACTAGCTAACAGGTTTGTGCTATTTATAGAACTGCTTCTGATAATATTTGCATAGGTTTGCATAGGTGACAATTCATTTTGAATTACAAACTTTGCAATATAGAGTTAAATTTATAAAATTGGGAATTTATAATTATTAAGAAAATTTCAACAAACATGAGTTGGAAGGTAAACAACAAAAATATAGAAAACAAAACAACATGCAAAACAGCAAACATATCAGCTGTGCTCTGTGAAAACCAGACTTTATGCATGTGCGTAATGTTGTCCCTTCAATTTGTATGGTACTGGTTGCATGCTGTGTTCTATTAATCAAATTGTACTGTAAATAAATCCTAAATCATTTAGAACACTCAGTTTTCATTAGAATAGATTGGTCACGTGTTTACTGTTTATTTTAAGGTAGCGCACCTCTAATGGGCACATATCCAAATATAATCTAATTAATTATTTTCTTAATCAGCATCATTTCACTGAACTACATGCAAATTTTTAGGTAGACTTTCCATGCTTTTAAAAAAAATATACCGATTTTTTCAAAACCACCCCCACGCTCGGCTTTTGTCCAGTTTATTTTCACCCCTGGGGTATCTAAAAGTTCCATAATTCATTCAAATTTCCAAATATGGGCATGCAGTTGGTGTGTACAGATGCTGTAAAGGTGTTTAAAGTTTAAACAAGATGAAATAAGTATTCTTTTACAGACATTTATTTTTTACAAATTTTTATCTATGGAAGAGCGCCATGAAATGTAAGTGATTTCAGCCAAGTAAAAATAGGGTCGGTTGAAAACAAAGTGTCATAAAATTCAAAATAGTATCATTTAAGTCATATTTTAAACTTAGTTTTTATAGAAACACTATATACAGCAAAAATACCAAGAACTAGACAGATTTACCGTTTACTTTTTGAAATAAAAATAAAAATGCAACATGCATGGTTCGTATTTTCAACAGTAAATCACCCAATTTCGCCATAACGTTGTTTTAATTTTAATAATTGAAGAATGTGCATAAAAATTGCAACATATTTAACAATAAATATAGCTTATATGCCATATAAAATCAAATTACGTTAGAAAATAAATAAAACACGTTGCAAAAAAGTATACGTCGCCGACAGGATTCGAACCTGCGCGGGAATATCCCAAAAGATTTCTAGTCTATCGCCTTAACCACTAGGCTACGGCACCTACTAGTAGGCTCTTCAACCTTCGAAGAAATCACAGGAAATCATTAGAGGTGCGCTACCTTAATATTTCAATAGTGCTTCATATCAAGTCACAAAAGTTATTTTCTCAAAATACTAATAAACAAAGAATGATGTTTTGAAAATCAACAAGATGGTGTCATTAGGCACAGCAGAGGCGTTCTTTTCCATTCATCCCAAAGGAAAGAATGTAATTCCTTTATAACTGAGCCTCACTCTGTGAAAGGGGGTTTAATGCATGTGCATAAAGTTTCATCCCAGATTACCAGTAGCCTGTGCGATCCACACAGGCTAATCAGGGACGACATTTTCGGCTTTTATGAAATGTATGAAATTTGTGTAAGAACCTCTAACCGAAAATCCAGTTTAGGCAGAGAGTGTCGTCCCTGATCAGGCTAATCTGAAATGACACTTAATCCGCCATTTACTAAACCTGGTTTTCCCTGAACAATGCTCTCTTGATCTATGTCCATAAACTTACCTGAACATTAACAGGTGGCCCAGAGTTGTCTGTCCTGAAGGCAAAGCACAGAGCAGTGTCAAAGCCATCGTGGATCACACAGTCGTCACGGGACAGACCCTGGGGGTCAGATGGGGTTGGGCCAGGGTTGTCTGGGTAACCACCTGAATAAGGGGAAAGTAGTTTAAGTGCTTCCAGTTTTGGAATTAAATTATCTTAGCACATGTATGTATTGTGTAACAAAATTAAAAATGTTTCACAGACACTGAGTCCCACATTACACATGTTTGGACACAGACAAATCCATTATATGGGCCGTGTTCTGAGAAAACTGGGCATAATGCATGTGTATTAAGTGTCATCCCATATTAGCCTGTGCATTCCGCACAGGCTAATCAGGGACGACACTTTCTGCTTTTCTTTTATCGTAGTTTTCGTTTCAAGAAAGTCTCTTCTAGACAAAATGTTTTATTTACCTACACAGTAAGGTTATTGAATTGTGAAGTTTAAGCAAGGTTTGGACTACAAATCCTATAGTGAAAAAAGCAAATTCGTTGAGTTTGATAACCCCGGACAAAAATAATTTTTTTGACAGAAGGAATTAACAGAGGGACAATGCCAATTCTATTTCTCTCCGCCTTTGGTGGGGAATAAAAATCTGACAAAGAGCCATTATTCTGCCAAAACTTGTCATAGCAAATCTTCTTTACTTTACGATCATATACACATTAAATTAGTTAAACTGTGAAAGCTTCGGGATGTACAATAAGGACGTACATACATACAGACAGATGATAAAAAGTCATGCTTAATGCCTCGCACTCTGTGGGGGAGCATACAAAGTGTTCTTGACCCTTTACCACTTGGATATGTATTTTGACACATTTGTAGTCCGTTGGAAAGTTATACTCAATTCAAGACCTTTCTTATTAAATTCAAGTTTCCGAGGCTTCATTTCCAACACTTAGTTACTGAGAAATATATACATATTATTGCATAAACTCTATCTATAATGCCCTCTGGCAGGGTGCAGAAACTTGGCAAAAGCAGGGCTTGAACAGGAGAAATCGTGTATTAACAAGGCGATTCACGCGCGATTCAAGCCCTGTTATGTGTTTTTCATATCCATAATCTGGTCCACACGCAGTTACTTCCCTTCTCCAGCCTTTGACGACTTTCCAAGCATAAATGGGGAACTGAATAAGCACCAAGTTCCTGATGCATGCAGGGATAATGGCAATGACTATTTCAATCCACTTTTCAAATTATACCATCTGCACTCTCTTGACAACAGCTTTATTTTATTGGCAACGTCAATGAAGTTAAGGTTATTTACTCAACACTTTTTAAGACTAAGCTGTAAATGTAAGTGTTTATGTACCTTCAATGTTCCTGTTTTAAATTCCAAAATAATTCCTCATTTCTTACTTTTGGCGGCTGCATTTCAACATTGCATTAATCCACTGTTTAAACACTTTTTAAATCGAAAACTGCCTGTCTGAAGGTAAAGCCTCGTCATTTCGGATGATGACCGAGTAAGGCATATGTAAAATACAACCTTGAACTGTATTTAAATAATCTAATTATTTTGTCGTTGTCAAATGAACAAGAGATATTGTTTTCAATGTTATTTTAATTTATTTTGGTATGTGTGATTTGTTTATGCAATAATAGCGAAAATACACGTTGCTGTGCACAGGCTAATCAGGGACATCACTTTCCACCTTATCTTGCTTTATGCTCAAAAGAGACATTCGTTGAAACAAACAATTTCATGAAAAACAGAAGGTACCATCCCAATAAACTAGTGCAGACTGCATAGGCTATTCTTGGACTATACCTTACCCACATGCATTTTACCCAGAGTGAGTTTCAAACATATGACATCCTCCCTACCTGCGTGCCACATGGCGATCACGCTGTTTTCATCGTCAAACTTCCAAGTGAATATTTTCGGCACGGCTGGCGGGCTGGTACCATCATTCACACCCACTGAGATGGCCTGTATGTTCTTCTTGACCAGTGTGGGGATCACAGCAATTGTCATACCTGTATAAGATGTATGATGTTTTCAATACACTATCACACCATAGAAGAATTCTCTGTCAATTTTGTTTTGTCCTTAATACTGATGAGCACTGTTCCAATTAAGAAATCACATGTTATTTTTAAATGAGCCTTGGGAAAACCAGGCTTAATGAATGTGCGTAAAGTGTCCTCCAGGATTAACCTGTGCGGTCCACAAAGGCTAATGAGGGACAACACTCCCCGTTTGAAGTGGATTTTTGTTTAGAAGAGACTGCCTTTCAACAAAAAATTCCATTTCACATAGTGTGTTTTCTGATTAGCCTGTGCAGACTACATAGGCTTATCTGGGATGACACTTTAAGACATGTATTAAGCTCAGTGTTCCCAGAATGAGGTTCAAATGTGTGCCAACATTGTATTATCAGCAATAATGCTTATTAGACATTTAAGAAACATGTAGACAGATTCATTAATCATGAGTTCAATGTTTCATTAGCCTGAACAACAACTGACCACCAAGAAGCACAGCGTATTTGTGTGAACATGGGAACAAACATCTTTAGTAGTTTACCATGTTATAAACACAAATCATTGTAGTTAAGTGTGAATTTTCAGGAAGTGAGAATGTATGTTAACATTTCAATTAGGCATATAAGCTGCATGAATAGACACTGCCTCTTGACAGATTAAATGTGCCTCACTCTGGAAAACAGGGCTTAATGCATGTAACTAACGTGTCATGCAAGACACTATCCCCAAAAACTGGATTTTCGCTAAGAAGAGACTCCCTTTAAACAAACAATTATAATCATATAAGAGGAAAGTGTGGTCCATGATAAGCCTGTGTGCACTGCTAAATCCTCTTTAAAATATCGACTGTACCAGGAACGTCGCGTTGGCTGAGTGTGCGGTACTGGCGCTGGATGTCGAAGGCCTGGTCGAGGTTTGTGCTCATGTTCAGACTCAGTTCAAACAGCAGTTGATTCATATTCTCAGGCTGCATGTTCATTGGTCCAGCGTGGTATGACACGTCGCCATTCTTTATCGCCGTTACCATGGCAATCTTTTCCTCTGCCGTTGGACACTGACAAATAGGGTTAAACAAATATCATTCAACTTATATCACCTTTATGGCAATAAGACACCTTCAGGAAAATTGGGCTGAATGCATTTGCGTAAAGTGTCCTACCAGATAAGCCTTGACAGGATTAAAAAACAAACAATAAAAATCTTTTAAATAAAAAATTACACAAAATCAGAAAGTGTCATCCCTGATTGGTCTGTGTAGACTGAACAGGATTATCAGGGATGACACTTAACGCACTGGCATTAAGCTCAATTATCCCAGAACGTTGCTCAAATGATGGTCTATTACTTCTATGGGTAAACGGTATTGAGATAGAACTTATTACAGTTCATCTGGACAAATGATAAGAATGTTCTAAATGAAAAAACTAGTCTTAAGAAAAGATTGTGACCAAACCAATGAGAGTGCTTGCTATTACAAGTAAAGCTATTGGCCTATGAGAGTGCTTGCTATTACAAGTAAAGCTATTGGCCTATGAGAGTGCTTGCTATTACAAGTAAAGCTATTGGCCAATGAGAGTGCTTGCTATTACAAGTAAAGCTATTGGCCTATGAGAGTGCTTGCTATTACAAGTAAAGTTATTGACCTATGAGAGTGCTTGCTATTACAAGTAAAGTTATTGACCTATGAGAGTGCTTGCTTTAACAAGCAAAGTTATTGACCAATTAGAGTGCTTGCTATAACAAGTAAAGTTACTGACCAATGAGAGTGTTTGCTATTACAAGTAAAGTTATTCTATGAGAGTGTTTGCAATTACAACTAAAGTTATTGACCAATGACAGTGCTTGCTATTACAAGTAAAATTATTGACCAATGAGAGTGCTTGCTATTACAAGAAAAGTTATTGACCAACGAGAGTGCTTGCTATTACAAGAAAAGTTATTGACCAATAAGAGTGCTTGCTATTACAAGAAAAGTTATTGACCAATGAGAGTGCTTGCTATTACAAGTAAAATTATTGACCAATGAGAGTTCTTGCTATTACAAGAAAAGTTATTGACCAATGAGAGTGCATGCTATTACAAGAAAAGTTATTGACCAATGACAGTGCTTGCTATTACAAGTAAAATTATTGACCAACGAGAGTGCATGCTATTACAAGAAAAGTTATTGACCAATGAGAGTGCTTGCTATTACCAGTACAAGAGCAATGCCTTGCGGGTGCAGACCCCTCATCTATATTTCTTTTTAAAGGTGAAGGGACCTATCTCAATACTTCAATCAAAAAGATGGAGGGGTAGGGGTGGAAAGGGGTGTATAGTGTGGGTGTGTGGTAATTTATTACATTATCTTCCAAAAATAAGAAATAAAAATGCAAAAAAAATCAAATAAATTTGGGGGGGGGATTCTTAGGTGGGATACTTGGACGGTCTTTCAAAAATAAAATAATAAAAATAAATATTTTTGTTTTTTAACCATGTTTAAAAAAATATATATATTTTTTTTTGGGGGGGGGGTCGGTCGGGGGGGGGGGGGTATAGTGTTAGGGTGTGGTCATTTATAAGATGATCTTTCAAAAATAAAATAAAAAATAACAATTACTTTTTTTTTGGGGGGGGGGATTCGGGGGAGGGGAGGGGGGGGAGCATGGGGCATTGTTTGGGTGGAGTCTATTGTAGTATGTCAGATAAGAGTTGATTTGTCAAAGTATCAATCAAATCTGATCATAAATAACAAAGTCATGGCAATTTTAGCAAAATACAATTATTTGACCTTGAGAGTCAAGGTTATTAAAAGGTCAATGTGAAATTCAACTTGCCAGGTACTGTACTCTCATGATAGTATGAAAGTATTTGAAGTTTGAAAGCAATAGCCTTGATACTTTAGAAGTAAAGTGGATGTAAACACAAAATTTAACCATATATTCAAAGTTACTAAGTCAAAAAAGGGCCATAATTTCGTCAAAATGACAACCAGAGTTATGCAACTTGTCCTGTACAGTCCCTTTATGATAGTTTGCGAGTGTTCCAAGTCTGAAAGCAATAGCTATGATACTTTAGGAGTAAAGTGGACCAAAACACAAAACTTAACAAAATTTTCAATTTTCTAAGTATAAAGGGGCCATAATTCTGTCAAAATGCCAGTCAGAGTTACATAACTTTGCCTGCATAGTCCCCTTATGATAGTTAGTAAGTGGCGCAAGTATGACAATAGCTCATAATTTTTTTTTTAATAGATGAGCTAAAAACTATTGACCAATGAGAGTGCTTGCTATTACATTACAGCTTTGATTGCTTTTAAAGAGACCTGTTTAAAGATAGGCAAATAATTGATTTTTTAATGTCCTTAACAGTAACCTAAGCTTTAGCCCCTGAGTGTTTATAGTTATAGCATTTAAAAGCATGTAGAATCATTCATGAAAAATCCTTAATAAATAATATAATGGGCATGTGTCATTAAAATAATATGAGACTGACAGTCACTGGGCCAACCTTAAGTGCGATTCCATTTAGTATATTGTTATCAGGACAGTAGAGATACATATACAGCAGCCAGGGATGTGTCGTGTAGATGAAGGTCTCTGTATATCCTGAAAATAAATTAACATCGTGAATTTTGTTAATACGTCATTTAGCAATAAAAACATGATTGCACTTCTTACAGGTCCTTGTGATTGCTAATAATATCCCACTCAAAATCAAATTGTAAACACACTGAGAAATAACTGAAGAAGTTTTTAGAATTCCCAACAGAATACATGTAGTACAAAACATAAAAGAGTGCCAATATAATTGTTACTGTATGTATTTTTTTTTCTTACACACAATCATTTCCATAAACAAATCCATATTAATTAACATGTCAACTGGAAGGTGAAAATTTTTGCAGCAAAAGAAAGAAATTGTCACAATAACACAAAAACATTGTATATCTACCTCCTTTTTTTAACTCAGCTGACAAATTTAATGCCCTTGGAAAATGTTGAGTGAAGTATGTGTTTAGAACGTTGTTTATGAACCCAGTGTCTGGTATACCATTGTAGCCAACATCTGAAATGAAGGCGCGAATTTAATGCATGTGGGTAAAGTGTCTTCCCAGATTAGCTTGTGCAGTCCGTTCAGGCTAATCTGGAACAATAATTTCCGACTTAACTGGATTTTTGCTAAGAAGTGACTTCCTTTAAAAGAAAAATTCCACAAAAGTGAAAAGTGTTGTCCCTGATTAGCCTTTGCGTACTGCACAGCCTAATCTGGGACGACATTTTGCACACGTGCATGATTAAGCCCTGTTTTCCAAGAGCAAAGCTAACATCTGCAATAAAAGATAAATACTGATTGTATTAAATACTAGAAGGTCAGTAGCTCAAATTGAATTACAAATAATTACTGACTTAATTTAAATAAACCTTTGATATCATTATCCAAATAAAAAAAACAAATATTTTATTTTATTTTGTGTGCAGGAATTTCAAAATGTTGATGAAAGATGACCTTTTGCATGATAATGATGCACCATATTCAAAACAACACAAGATACAACACTAGGCATCGAGCAACGACATTCTACAAATTTACCAAAGACATTCAATTATCTATGCAACATTTCTGCCAAATGTGTCATTAGTTATTGAGTGTCATTTGGGGAATTAAGTTGAGTGTCTTGAGTCAACATCAATGGGGGACAAACAACATTAAATGTGGCACTAAAAGAATAACAAAGTGTCATGGTTATCGTTTTATGCGGGAAAGTGAAATTCATCTATTGATAATAGATGTAACTCCTACAACAAATAATAACAACTAATTCACTTTTTTTGGACAGAATTACAAATAACAACTATGAAATACCTAGATGATTCATGAACACAATATGAACATCTGTAATGTCTGTCTGCTTTGGCCTCTGAAAAAAACGAAACAAATTAATAAGATGAGAAAAGGCTTCTGAAAGAAATTAAACAAAATAAAATAATAAAATAAGTAATTTGTCAACAAATGGCAGAGTCCTGTCAGTCTTTTTATTCCTTTTTTTACCTTATATGATTGGTCAGGGTTTATATGAGGCCTCAGCAAAGTTATAGTTTTGTCGTAGAGCCAAACTTTTATCTTACATTATTAAAATTAAAATTGTTTGTCCTCTTTATTTTTATGGTCAAAACTGTGATAGGTGTTTCAAGAAACATAAGTGTGTATACAGTTCTCTTTCTTTTATATTATTTGTATGCTTTCAGTGGTTTTAGTATTGGGCTCAAACCCACAGATCAAGAGGTTGGTGTATACAGGGCTCGTACCACAGGTGTTCGGCGCTTGGTTAATTCACTGAAACACTATCAATATGTCATAAAACAACATTTTTCATCACTTTGGCAAAAAAATGTATAATAATAATGATATATATGCATATTTTTTTTGCTGGAACTAGTCCAAATAATTAGACATAATCTATCAATATCATCAACCTCTCTATCAATATCATCAACCTCATATGTATAGGAGAAGGCTTATACCTACAGGAAAATAAGCATATTATCTAACC